>NC_060276.1:17115102-17175774 GCF_021613505.1 Equus quagga
TTTAAGCAGCTTTCTCTCTTCCAAAGTTGGGGATCAGGTTGAGCAATGCAAATTGGGTGCTTGGCACTTCATTCTAGCCTTCTGATTATTCTCTGAGGATTTGTTCTCCCTATGTGGGGCCTGGAGCTCATCATTTGCTAAGGATTGAATCCAATCAGAATTTTGCATTGTTAGGTTTTAAGCCAGTTTCAACTGGTTTGGTAGTTTGTTTATCCTTGGCCAATTTGACTTCCTTTTCCTTCAAAATCTCTTTGAAAGTTTCCATAAGGTTTTTGGTACACTTGAAAGATCATGAAATTTTTTATGTGTAGATGAGAAATATTTGGTTTCTTCAGAAGTGCCCCTCTGGTAAAGTCAAGAGGAAAACATGTGTTGTAAATGGACCCTCATTTTTATTTGTTGGATTTGGGCCTCTCTGCAATCCTTTTTTGGCAGATGCATGGAGTATGTTGAATTCCAAGTTGACGTTCAATTAAGCTGCATTTCTATATTTCCTTAAGAAAAGTATTCCTAGGATAAAAGGAAAAAAATCTTCAGTGTGAGAGACACTGGTCAATAGCTTTTGGTCACATTTTCAAGAGATAAAAGCAAGGATAGATCCAACGTGAATCAGGGAACTCAAATGGAAGAAAAGCTACCCACTGAAAAGGCTCTGCTATGGACCATTGGTTTGACTGCCAAGGAGAATGTGAGTTTGGTCTTTCCCAGGCAAAATGTGCAACTCTTGACTGTGCTCTCAGAATTGGAGGATGCTGGTCAGTGAAGTGTGATTTGGCCACCACTATAAATTTGGCCATAATTTTTAAGTGTTCAGGGCATTTAGTCTGTCTTGTTGTTTCTCTTTCCTTAGAGCTACAGTAAGGGTCTAGTGGGTGAGGCAAACTGGATATGCAACACTGTGACGTAGTTATATACCCATCCTTCTCACTCATGAGCACCCTAGGAAGGGGCAGAGACAGGGTTCACCTGGGAAAGTCAGCATTCAGTCCATGGCCTGGTACACAGTAGGCACTAAAAAAGTATTTGGACAAATGAAAAGTACTTGCCTGCCAAGACTGCCTTCCTTACCACTTTCTGCTGGCATCAGTGCAGGACAAAGGCGGGGGAACTGCTCACTGGCCTTTCCTCCTCCCTTCTTACTCTTGAGACAATTCCTGCTGGTGAGTCACTGAAGTTTCAGGAGGAGGTACAACAAAAGGAGAAGCTTCTCTTTTTATTCTGTCGTCCCTGTCTCCTCTTGGGAGCTATTGACATCTGGACAGAGTTTAAGGCTTTTGTTTTTGTTAATTCTTCTTTAGTTTGATCAAATCTCTTTCCCTAACCTAGAAGCTAGGCTTGAGCTAGGTCACAGGCGACGGCAGTATCAGCCTCCTTGGGCTCTGTCCATCTGGTGTTGAGAGGTGAGGTGGAGCTGAGGGAATGTGGCCCTCTCTCTAGGAGAAGAGACCTGAGACCATGTTTTGGCCTAAAGTCTGCTCACCTTCCCCAGCACAAACCAATTAGTGAGTATTTTATTGCACAGGGCACCTGCAGCATGTATGTATGTTATATTCAATTTGATACTCTATTTGGTCGTAGTAGATTTCCCAGGCTTAGCTGTGGTACAGCTAAAGATTTTGGAAGGGTGAAAAGGCAAGTAGTGGTGCCAGCATACATTTGATTTCCATATCACCACCATGTGGGTAGCGTCTTTTTAATTAAAAACTGAAAAGTGAAAACAAGCCCTAGTGCCCTGTGCTATGAACGGAAGTGCCTGCATAGAGCTCAGGCCTCATGTGTCCTCTCCAGAGGAGGACCACCCTGCTGGAGTCTGGAGGTAGAGGATAGTTCTTGAGCCACACATCTGAATCCATCTCTCCCTCTGCCAGCACCCGCACTCTAGACAAATGGTCCAGCCGTCTTGCTAGAAGATATGGTGTCATCCAAATCCACAGCAATCTGCAGAGGGTTCTGCTGGGCCAGCAGTGTACATTGGGGGAGTATCATGATGGAGCCTGGCAGGCTCTATATGTAAAGCTGAATTGTGCTTAAAAGGAAGCTCTATGGTCAGTCTAGTTCTGAGCGTGACTGCTTTGTTGGAGAAAATTATTCTTTCTTTCACTTTTGATTGACAAATATTTATTGAGATCCTACTAAATACCAAGCCTTATGTGAGGAACTTTACATAAATGCTCTCATTTAATGCTCTCGGCAGCCTTGTAGTGGAGGTAATTATCTCACTTTAGTGATGACAAAACTGGGGCTAAAAGAAGTGAAGTGACTTGCTCAAAGTCTTACTGCTGGCAAGAGGTAGAGCTCGGATTTGCATTCAGGTTTGTCTCTCCCTCAAATTCTCCCTATTCTGCTCTAAGGCATCTCAGGAATTCTTTTTCCTTTTCGTTTCAAATTTTTTCATGGCTCAATTCTACCAAAAAGCATAAATCTTTTAAGGGCTCCATAGTTACAAAAGTCTCTTACGGGTGGCCCATTTAAACATTGTTAGTGGCAACCTTCGAAGTTTCCCAAGTTTCTCCCTTGTTAATTGTATGCAGATAGTGTCAGTGTGGAGGCCTTTCTTGATGGCACAGGAAACTTCCCTGTCTCCATTAACTTGAGAAGACAGGAGGAATGAAGAGAAGGAGCTCAAAGAGAGAGAATTCAATTCAGCCAGTTATTTCAGCTGAGCTCACAAATTTTGACTGAGTACCTCCTTTACGCCTAACACAGTGTTAGGCACAATGAGGATAAAGAGGCTGTTTATGACAGTACCTGCTCGCTAGGGAGAAGGAAGATACAAAAGAACTAAAGAGTTTGGACATAATCCTGTGAACAGTGGGGAAGCACTGGTGACTTTTGAGCAGAGATGTGACAATTCTCCCAAGGTATGCTTTTATCCATTCCTGCAAGGCTACTGTGGAGGTCAGGAGTGGAGCATGGGGTGGAGCTGGGAAGAGCACAGGGCACTGGATGTTGGAAAAGCCTGACTGTACTATCCTGGGGTATTAAAGAAGTGACAGTTTCTGCATCTTTGCCTAGCACCTACCATACATGTGAAATCCCACAGTTTAGTGGAAGGATATAAACCATCTGCAGCAACATATTTGTTTAAAAAGGAGACACCAGCGTGAAGACTTAGCAACTTTGAACCTGTTGAAAGAAGAGCATCTGCCTGATATTTTCATCATGGTTATATTGATTGTTCATCTTCCATTCTTCTTGTGGTTTGTGTTACTAGCATATTTGTATTGGTTCTGCCAAAAGAATCCTTGAGAGGAAAAAGAATTTGTAAATTGTTACTTTAGAGAGATTAAAATCTATACAAGGATTAAAGTTCCCTGTAGCTTTGGCCCACGGGCATGCACAATTGAAGTCCATCTGACTTTGAAAGGCCTTTTACATCTTGAGGGCCTGGGGGTGGTCGGGAATCCCTCTTCCCTGTTCGCCTTTTCATGGAATGCTTGCGTTTATTGAGCACCTACTATGTGCCAGACACCATGCTAAATGCTTTCACATATCCTCACGGCAACCCTGTTTTAGGTGAGGAAACTATGGCTCAGATAAGTTATGTAACTTGCCCAAAATCAGAGTTGGTGTGTAGTAGAACCAATATCGACAGCTATGTTTTCTGGCTCCCAGTCCAGGACTTTTATCACTACACCACACTACCTCCCTCTCTGATCTATTTTGTACTCCTTGAGCGTACACAGTATGAATCCGGTACGGGATAAGATTTTCTGATTTGCTCATGACCATCCACTTCATTAAAACACAGGGCCCTGCAGAAATGGGTTTGAGACTGTTACATTTTGATGAGGGAGAGGGACATGTTGAGAGAATTGGATACTGATTGAGCAGTGCCAGCCCAAGAAGGTTGCCCCAATCAGCTACAAGACTGCATGAAGTCAACAAATCTCTTGAGAGAATAAGGAAGGACTACAATGCAAATGAGATTAAGAGGAAAGCAAAGATACATTTGTCTTCTTCTCAGTTTTGTTCCAGATAGAAGCCTAACAATGATGGGCTTATCAGATTTCTTAGTGGGTGCAGATCCCTATCACTTCTGTGGATCCATCTTTCCTAAGAAGCTGATGGACTGGTAGCAGGGTAGAGAGTAGATCCTCTCTTTGGTCCATGATCTGGGACATATGTATTATCTCAATTCCCTCTACAATCCTGTGAAGGCAGTGGTATTGTCCCTCTTTTGCAGATTAGCAAACAAAAGCTCAGATTTAAAGGACTGTGGTCACATAGCTAGTTGGTATGGACCTGGGAGAATGAGGGTTAGGAACCTGGGATACGCAGTCTCTCACACTGCTCTTCTAGAGCCTAACATTTCCATGATGGTTCTATGGAAGTGAGCCCCACTTCTAAGTAATCCTGTGGAAACAGACTAGTGTCTAATCAGAATGGACCTGCCCATGCAAATTCCATCTAAGTCCTACTTTACTCCATTAACTATATCACAGTTAGAGACTGAGGCATAGACATTAAGTAATTTATTCTTAATATTGGGGAAAATCAAGAGTAGAACCTACTACCTCTGAGGGGTACTAAACCAAGCTGTCTCCTTACTTTAATGCTCCTTGGAAAGGTTCTCATGACTCCTTTGCCCTTTTGATTTCACAGAAATATTCCAAGATGCCCAAAAGCTTTTCAGGCACTATTTTTATTCTTTTGAGTTCTCTTAAAGTTGAAACAGAAAACATCTATGTGTGCGTGTTCATGTGTATATTTAAGAGCTATGTGCTTTATGTACTGTGGCTTGAAAGCCTTCCATGTTATTTGATTTTATAAACATTTTCATAATTACCCAAATGCTGCAGTTCATGCTTTTGTCATGAAATATAAACAAAATCTCCTAATGGAAAATGCACTTGTTCTGGAACAATGCCAAAAAATAGTCCAAAGAAGATACTTGAAGTTTGCTTCCCAGAATATCTGTGTTGATAAATTATCAAGTGTTCAATTAAAACTACAGAACTGATTTTTAATTCCTATTCAAATGGTTGCAAGTGCTCCGAGTTCTATCACTTGTGCACTTTACATGCCTTCCCTGTAATTAACATAAAGAAATTAATGTCTTACAAGCTTCAATATTTGATGCCATATGAGTCCTGAGGATATTTAAAGGGAGAAGAAATGTAAATAGAATGAAATTCTTAAGCAAGATTACTGATATGACAGGACTAAAGGGCTTGGGAGTGTGTGAAAAGTGCCTCTTTTCTTCCCTTTAATAAGTCCATTACTTGCACTTGGGCATATTTTAAGGTCCTTTTCATGCTGAATCTAGAGTTGAGCATGCTTTGCATTTCAAGCTTTGTCTATGAATCAGTAGAAGCCAAAGTTATTTCTGCTTTAAAATAACAGGAGCCAGGAACAGCTAATCTCTTTTCATTCTGAGTTCCTTACATTATTTTACTGGACAGAGTTTGTGTTGGCTACAAAACAGGCCATTCATAACATCTATGAGAAGGAATTTAGGTAAGAATGAAGACAGATTGTAGGATGTATAAAGACTCCCTCTCCTGAGGCCATTAAGAAATTCCAAATTGGCACTGTTTTGAATAGTGACATGGCATTAGCCTTGCTAATTTCAGTAATTCAAGCTGATAGCCTCTGATTACCAATCTACTAGATAAAACCTTCCCATAACTACAGTACAGATGTGCTTCTTACCCTAGGTGAGTTGATATTTTTAAATAGGCAAATGGGGGCAAGTTTGTGAAGGAAGTTGGAGGGTGATCATGGCTAGCACAGCGCCTCTCAGTCAGAAACTCTTTGGAAGGTAGTAGATGTCTTTACTTCCTCAGGAAGATGTGTCCTACACTGTTGAGGAAAATTTACTTTTCTTTCGGTAAGCAGGAATGAGAATATGAGACGCAGACTCTGTCACTCCCGTATCTCATTGCATCTGACCTCTTTGCCTGAATTGTCTTCATTTCGATAATCGGGACGGGAAAAGTAACCCATCCAAGTTCATCTGCTTTTAAGTGGGAATGCATTTGCTCTTCAGTTCATAAAATGTGCAAATAAACTGACAGGTAGTTAATGGCCAAAACTCCAGGGGAAAGGGAACTCCTTTTTAAAGGATTCTCTATTTAAAAGACATTCCCCTAAATCTCTCTTGACTAACTGGCATCTCACATCATGCTGGAAAAATGTACAGAGGGAAGTCTTCAGAGCCTCGCAGGCTGAGAAAGGAGAAAGATTGCCGAGTGTTTGAAAGGGTTTAGGGTTTCATTTGAAGAGCAGCTGCACCCCACCGTGCCTGTGCTCAGATACACAGAACACCAGCGAGGCGGCGGCACACTGCAGAGGCCCTGAGTGCAGCCAGAGCGGACCTGCGGGTGAGAGGGCATGGCCAGCCAGCCACGCCTTCTGCACATCTGGCCCTGGGTTATTGACTTGGGTTTCCCATCAGTCAGTGACTAAGACCAAAGCCCAAGACCCTTCCCTGAACAGTCTGGATCATCAAGCAACAAAGATGAGAGAGAGAGAGAATGGACACAAAAACCTAAAAAGGGAAATGGAAGTCGTGTGGAAGCATGAGAGATTTACTTAGGTT
Source organism: Equus quagga (assembly GCF_021613505.1). Classification (NCBI taxonomy): domain Eukaryota; kingdom Metazoa; phylum Chordata; class Mammalia; order Perissodactyla; family Equidae; genus Equus; species Equus quagga. Next base: position 17,121,647 of record NC_060276.1, read on the forward strand.
CAAGAGCAATGTTTCTCCAGAGAAAGGTCTAATATTCATGGTTTTCTCAAAGAACAAAAAGTAACCCGCTTGTGGAGCACGAGAAGGTTTACAAATCATATTTAGATATCTGATCTCACTTGAGAAGGAACACAACTTTGGTGCTAAATAATAAAACTTCTCTGCTTCCAGACAGAGCAGCAAAGGTCTGTGGATCAGGCTTCCCCAGGTTTCCCTTCTCAGAACCCTCACCAGGCTCTGTCCCTGCTCAGAATCTCTATAGCACTTGGTTCGTGCCTCTCTTGTGGCACTTATCACTTTCTAACTTGGATACAGTTATTTTTGTACTCATCTCATCTTCCTGACAGGATACAGAGCTCCTTGAGGCCAACAACTGAGGTTTCCGCATGTCTGTATCCACCACGGCACCTGGCAAGTGGCTGGTAAACAACAGATGCCCAATTCATGTTCATTGCTGCCGCGCCTGACACCTATACCAACTGTCCATCTCCTGCTAGATGGAGAGCTCCTTGAGGGCAGGCTCAGTGTCTTATCCTGTATCTGCAGCGTCTGGCCTGCCTGGTTCCCAGTACAGCAATAAATGTTCCTAGCACCCAACAAGTGTTTAATTAATTAAAGTGTACTAACCATGCATAACATAAATCCTTCCATTCACCTGTGGCTGCCACATCCACAATTCATCCACTCAAGAGGTTATTCATGATAACAGATTTACATCAAAATGTTTCAGGGACCGGCCCAGTGTCGCAGCGGTTAAGTGCGCACATTCCGCTTCTCAGCGACCTGGGGTTCGCCGGTTCAGATCCCTGGTGCAGACATGGCACCGCTTGGCACACCATGCTGTGGTAGGCGTCCCACATATAAAGTAGAGGAAGATGGGCACAGATGTTAGCTCTGGGCCAGTCTTCCTTAGCAAAAAGAGGAGGATTGGCAGCAGTTAGCTCAGGGCTAATCTTCCTCAAAAAAACAAAAAAAAAGTTTCAGAAGGACTCAGGCTCATGGTAGCAAAGATAAGGATGTTGAATTTGATACAGTTGACAATTGTATCAAATTGAAACCCAGTTTCCCCCCTAAAAAGGTACTCTGGAGATGGCAAGGGGTAAAAGAAGTTTTAGGGAAAGAAGCTATAGAAGAAAGCCAAAAACAAGTCATGAGGTAAAGACGGCTGAAAGAGAGCGGTAGGTGAAGAACGTTGCCTGTCTGCGTTCAGGGCCCCACAGCCTCTCAATGCTGCCGGCCTGGCTGGAGCATGAGAAACGGGAAACCAAAAAAAGATCAAGTTGAAAAGGAGGCCTCCTAAACTTGGTCTTAGGCTTAGTACTAAGGGAGAAAGATTTGAGGATTACTTACCTTGTTGTTAGTCCAAAGGGGGCTTCAGATTTCTCCCCTGGCTGACCTAAACTGTAATTTGTCTCTGTCGCCCGCTGTTAATACTTCTTCCATTTGTGAGGGAATTATAGTGACTGGAGAAGCTCGACTTACTTCCTCAAATCTCTTGGCAGAGAAATTAAAAAGACAACAGAAATTGCTGTCCAACTGGAATTCTGCATGACATAGGGAGAACTGATTGGGACCCATCGATTGAAGAAAACTCTTTCTATTTAAAGAGACTGCATCTTTAATCGTGGTAATCCCTTTAGTAAATTGCTTTCTCTGGTGACATTGCACACCTAATTACAGTTTGCTCATTTTTATTTTCCCTTTACGTTGTTGCTTGCTGCTTAGGCAGTTGTAGATTTGCAGGCTGAGCAATGAACTTATTAGTGACATTCAAAACTCTCAGCCAAATGTGTCTCAGGACCAAAATGTCACCACTTTGGGACGTGACTCAAAGGTCACCAGACAATTATATTTCCTTTAGCACTTCCTCAAAAGACCTATTTTCCACCCCCTTAACAATTTGGATTCTCTTCTCTGAGAAGCATTCTCAAATCCTCCTAAAATTGTGAAAATAAAAATGAAATACAATAGTAAAATGGGTACAACCAAGGACCGTAGTGATAGCTTATGTACGAGGATTTGCTCTCCATTCCAATTTATGTAGTTTAGTGTAATACTGGTTTTCTTGATGAAAACACTCTATTGCCAAATCATATTCAGCAGGGTGTGAGTGGGAGTCCCAGGTCGTCTTCTATGACAGTCATGCCTAGCCAGATTTGTCATAGCTTGCAAATGCATAGTTTGTTTTAAATGAATGTTTGGTTTGTTTTTTTTAAAATAGCTGTTGCATTAGGGTGATAACATTATAAAGTGATTTTTTTCCCAAAGATTCTTAATATCATCCTATTTCCTTGTTGTCCTCTATATTATCTTTTGAAGAAAAAGCACATTAATCTTTCTCTCAAAATCTTCTCCAACCCATCTTTCCCACCTGTTCTACTGTCCTGCAACTTATCTCCCATGCAGCCTCCGTTCCCACCTGCCAGGGTTATTCTAGGAATATACCTTAGAGAAATACACTATGTATTCTAAGGAGTTTGTGAGAGGGTGTTTGCGCAGCATTGTTTGCACTGGGGAGAAATTAGAAACAAACTAAATGCCTATCAGTGAGGAAATGGCTAATTGTGTTATATTCATACTATGGAATTTCTTGCAATTATAAAAAGGAAAGAGACAGTTCTACGTGTATTAACATGTAAAGATTTCCAACACATTGTAGCATATGCATATGCATAGAAAATGCATTTACCAGTAATCACTCCTGGGGAGTTGTAGGAGGGGGAAAGTTGGAGAGGGTGCTTTCTCTTTTTACCCTGTATACTCAGGTATTGTTTGCATCTTTAGCTTCAAGAATGTATTCATGTGTTGAGTAGTTAAAAAATTAACAAAATAAAAGGACTCTATCAACTGTGTGGAGGATGGTTTGCATGAGGACAAGAGATGATGAGAACGTGATCTTAGCAGTAGCAGTAGCAAGCAATGACAATGGAAAGGAGAAGGGAATTCACAAAATCTTAAGGAAACACTTTACAAGATGTAATAATTAGACCTAGAGCATGAAAAACGAGGAGAATCTAGGGCAACTTGCAGGTTTCTGGCTTGGGCAACTGGATGGCTCCTAGAGACGTTCACTGAAATGGGGTGGGAGGTCGGGGGCGGAGGTGGGAAGGGGAGGGATGGGAGGGGTGGGCAGGGAGGTACAGGAGGGGGAGCAGTCAAGGCAGAAGAAATGCTGCGTTGTTTGTGGCCTGTTGTGTCTGTGTTGCTTGAGGGACATCCAGGTATAAAATGGCCAGGGAGCAGTTAAATCTTCAGAGATGTGTCTAAGCCAGAGATAGATCTGGGAATCCTCAATGATAGATAAAACCTGGGGCACAGATGAGAGCGTTCGGGAAGACTCATAAAGTGAGTAGAGTGGAGGGCCAAGGAAGAAATGAGAGAACACTCATCTAAAGAAAGACAGCCTGCAAAGGAATCTGAGAACCATCCGAGAGGTAGAGGGATCCAGGAGGAAGCTGTGCCAGAAGATAAGTGTGACACCAAGTTTCAAGATAGAGAATGGCCAACAGTATTGGATTCTGCAGGGAGCTTAAGATGAAAAACTAAAAAGGGTCCATTGAGGGGTTAACTATAAACTGGCGTGAGGGATCTTATTGAGTATTGGGCTGATGAAAATGTTCTAAAATTGAGTTACGATGATGGTTGCACACCTCGCTAAATTTACTAAAATTTACACGTGAAATTTATTTAAAATAGGTGAATTTATGATATATAAATTGTACCTTAGTAAAGTTGTTTTAAATGAAAAACAAAACAAGAATCCATTGGAATTTAGTTTGGGGCAAGCTATGATTCCAAGAGAAACTTTCCAGTCTCATCTCTTCTTCCTAATTGGTTGGGAAAAGTCCCATGAAATAAAATGAAAGGAAGCACACATTACTGATGTCACATCCTGATCCTTTCCACTCTCTTGCAATATCAAAAACTACTTTATGTGTTTGATTTGCTTTTTACCAAGCAATGAATATTTCCACCCTATTCTCTGTCTTCCTTTGCATAATTGCAAAAGAGTTGTTTATTATTATTTTTTTAGCATATATTTCCAGAGTTTAGGTTTAGGGGGCCAGGCTATAAGGCCCCAGTTTTTATCTGTTTTTCTTATGGTTGATTGCATTTTAATGTGTTTAAACATAGCCTCTTTATTGGCTGTGCAAGGCATTTTCACTCTGAAATCTCATCATTCATTTCCTGATACCTCTGTTAGGTGCATAACATGATGCCTTGTTGTTCTCAGCCATTTCCTTTCTTAATTTGACTTGGCCAATAACAAGATGTATTTGTCTTGGTTAACAGGCACATTTGATGTATTCTGTAGACAGGTCAAAACAACATGGAAAACTCCTGCCTCTTCTTACTATAAGGAGCTGGGCCTGCCCTTGACTCTACTTAATTAAAGTGTTCATTTCTTGCCAATTGCATCTTCTTTTTATTGTGGTTCAATTTCTTCCTGCTGCTTTTTAATACTCCTCCTCAGTGACCTGGCTGCCACTCTTCATAGTAGAATTTTTCTTTTCCCCTTTTACATCTTTGTAGCTGTGAGTTTGGGCCACTTGGCATCTTTTTACCTTTCCTGGCCTCCTTTGGGCTTGCCTACTTTGTTCTCATGCCCGCAGAGCTATTTGTATGAGGATCATCCAGCTTTTTCTCCTCAGTTGCCTTCCCCTTCGGTCCTTCCAGGTTATGTCCTAATCATGTCCCCAAAATGAATTTTCTCCATCTGATGCCTCTTCCTTTCTTCCTCTGGATCCTGAGTGATACCATTATGTGGCTGCATTGAGCAAGATGTCCATCATCTGCTGATCACTGCTAATTGTTTCCTATTGGTAGGAAAAAAACTCAATGTAAACAATTTCTGAGTAGGTTGCTCCACCTTCCGTATAGGCAGTGTCCTCATGACCATTTCATACCATATACACACATTTCATATTGCCTGATAATTATTCACATTATTTCTGAGACTTAGCCCCTGCCTTAGTAAGCTGGACAGATTATGCGGTTCTTTCTCCCTACCATAGGCGGATTAAGTAGTTACTTCTTTAAAATTAGGTCTTGGTTGATAACTCCTTGGCAAACATAAAGCCCTCCATTCTAAGCTAGTCATAGTCTCCAAAACACACTGATCCCTTTCTTTGAGAGAGAATCCAAAGCAGTCTCTTTAGATTCCTCTCCAGACAGTGTCTGTGTCAAAGGCAGGAATGCAAAGGTCACTTGAACCCTGTGCCTTCACCCATCATCCCTGCCACGAGACCTCTAAAGACCTGAATGAAATCCTAGAATCTCAGGGTTGGAAGGGTCATCAGCAGCTATTTACCTTCACCCCCTCGTTCTATGCTTAAATCCTTTCACCAATATCTCTACCAAATGGCTGTCCAAACTCTCATCAACCACCTCTAGAGACAGATCTTACTGCCTAGGGGCAGCAGATGCAATTTTCAGATTGCACTAATTATTAGAAAGTTCTTTATTTCTTTTAGGTCCAAATCATTTTCCCCTTAGGAGAAAGACAAGGCCATGAAACAGCAATAACTAAAATGGCATGGCTATGGACCAAGAAGAATCTGAGATGGAGAAAGAGTAAAAGGAAATAAGAAAGAGGGTGTGGGCTGGTGCAGGGGATCAGGCAGTGCCAGAGAAAGGGGTCTGCGGAGCTAGAGGGGCAAATGCGGGAAGCCGAGCTGAGAAGCAGAAATGATGCTGAGAAGTAAACAGTAAGGGAATGAAAACACTGGTGGAAGATTAAGGAAGGAGATACTAGAACCTCTTCTAAAACAAATGGAACCAGGTGGGAGGTTTAAATCAAAGTAGGGAGGAACTGAAAAGCATCTTTAAGATTCAAAATCCATCAGAGGATTCCAACATTGCCCTTTGCCTAAGGATATGGAAAAGAGCACTGTGGAGACAGGAGAGGATGTTTAGTAGAGCAACGACTAGACAGAAGAGAAAAGAATAATTGGACACAGGAAATGAGTTTAAAGAGCAATGGAAAGAAAACAAGAAGTGAATAGAGAAATGGAAAAAGGGGGAAATGAAAACACAGAACTTTTAGGTTAAGGAATTGTATTTATTCCTGTGCCAGCACATAATTGTATTTTCCTGGCAGTCATCCCACAGACCTCTGCAAGGGGAAAGGGGTGCCGGCATGTGTTACCGCAGGATTGAAGTCTTATTGCTTTGTACTATTACAGCCAAGCAAAGAACTTCATTAACGAAGCTATATTTTGATATCACAGAGACAGGCACTGAAATTTCAATCACTAGCAGCCCCTGCATTTGGGAATCAGTGGCGATGGAAAGGGCAGGATGTAGCCCAGGGGTGGGTAGACTGTGAGGCAAAGGCAGGGGTCAAAGGTACGGGAACCCAATCACGGAGGTTGGAAGTGAGAAATAAATGGAAACCACTCACCAACAAACCTGTTTCCATCCCAGCGTGGCACACAGAATGCCGGCATGTGTCAGCTGTGTACATCGCAAGGCATCAGGTTCCAGGCAGCAAAAGGGAGTAAGAAAATAATCTTTGTAGACTCCATCCACACTGAGTTCTGTGAACTGATACTGTGAGTAACGAGAACTGGCTATTGTCAGAAGGGCTTTGGAATCTAGAGGTCAGGGTTTGAGCCCTGCCATTTGCTTTCTGAGCTACCCGACCATTGGCCCTGCCTTTGGCTTATCTTCATCAGAGCTCAGCGGGACTCCTTCCCCTGGGGAATCATCAGTTAAGGAGGATGGACTCCCTGGGAAGGGCGTCTACTAAGGAGGTAACTCACATGCACACTCTCAGTGGACTGGAGGTGTGTGTTCATTTGTGCAGCCATTGATTCATGCATGCATTCATTCGGTCAACAGGCATGCTTCTAAGCGTCTGTACTAGCCAAGTACCGTGTGGGAGCTACAGAGAGGAATAAGACTCATTTCTTACTTTGATGAGGCTTGTAGTCTAGCTGAGGAGAGGAACACTGAAATGACTAACTCTATTATAAGGCAGATTGAAATTAGTGCTATAATAGAAGTACAATTCAATTATTGGTCAGAGAGGGAAGTGTTTCATTTTGGCTGGGGTGAGAAAGGAAGGCTTCCTGGAAGAGTTATTCTGTAAGTTTAGGCCTAAGGGAAAGAGAGAGAGAGGGAGAGAGAGACCATCCCAGGTTGAGGGAGCAGCGTGAAAAAAGACATGGGAACTTCAAAGTACTTGCCATTTTCAGCAAATGATGAATGGAATGGTATGACTACCGTATGTGGTACTTGGAGAAATACATGGACAATTGAAACTGGAAAGCAAGACAAGACGAGATGGAGAAGCTTGTGAATGCCAGGTTAAGGAATTAGGGCTTTATCCCACATACATCAGGGAGCCATCAAAGGATTTTAAAGAGAGAAATGTGACTTAACACGCGATTTAGGAAAAGAGTGTTGTCTCATTCCTGCTGTCACAGGATAGAACATTCCTTCTTCCTGGACAGCAATGAACCACTGGAGAGGAATGGGTATCTTATCTAGCTGGGGCATTGAGGATTGTGGGGGGAGTGGGAAGGGAGAGAGAGGCTGAAGGAAAGAGGAGAAATGGTCAGCATCCAAAGACAGAGAAATGGTGCCTGTGAGAATGTGAGAATGAGGACTTACTGACAGTCCAGATCCGAAGACGGGAAGGTGGGAGGATGGAGCCAGGATGACAATATGTTCTTCCAAGTAAATTGAGGGGAAATAGTCTCAATTCCCCAAATCCCATTAATGATGAGGGAGACATTTCACAGTTGGCGAGTTTTTAGGAAACAAATATAGATGGAACAACGTAGGGAGGCTTTTCATCTTGCATTTATGAGGACACCTGCCTGCTGTTGATTTCTGGTCTGCAGTGTTCCAACAGCCAGGCTGACTGTGTTCAGAGACTTGAACCATTTCGACTCATTGGCTATTGTACTCGTAATTTTCCTTGCTGTTGGGCATTGCCACGACAGTGCAAGCATTTTATTTCTCAGGTACATTTTTTCTAAGGACCATCATGGCTGATTAAAAATGGAAGATTACCAGACTTTGGGTTTTCCCATCCAAGTATATCTAAAACCCTGTCCCAAATGTTATCAAAGAGCTTTTCATTCAGTGTCTTGGAGCCTGGGCTGCGAGGGACCATAAGACCACTCCCTCACTCTTCTGATCCCTCACCAGCAATTAGATTTGGCTACAATAAGTGACATTCTGTGTTTTCTTTTTACATCCCCAAAGCCCAGTGATGCATACCTCTATACCTGCATCATGCCTGAAATTTATATTATAAACAGAGCTCTGTGAATCTAAACCATTAAATTTTTTTAACTAATGAGGACAGAGTGTATTCTTTGATTTTTTTTTAAACGTGGTTTCAGCTTAGCATCATTTGTGTGAGTCACAAAAGTAAATGTAAGTTTCCTGAGTTGTAGAAAAATTTCTCTTAAAATAGTTAGCCTCAGATTAAAATCCTTGACAAAAATTGCCCTCTTCCTCCATTCCCAATAGAAGAGCCATATCTGCAATTCTAGGGTAGTGCTTAAATATCCATTCATTTTCATTCTTTTGGACAACTTGACTTGACTTTCAAAGCACTGAAGGAGTACCATTTGGGTGTGGATGTTTTGGCATCACGTACTTTCACACACACTCACCCCAGTACAAAGGAAAGCAGCAAAGTAGCAGTATACTCCCCTTAGGAACTAGGATGTGCCCCAGATGCCATTATCTTTTGGTTTCTATAGTTTTTTGCAATCGTGGTAAAATACATATAACATAAAATTTGCCATTTTAACCATTTTTAAGTGTACAGTTCAGTGGCATTAACTACATTCACAATGTTATGTAACCATTATCACTATTTCTAAAACTTTCTCAGTACCCTAAATAGAAACTCTGTAGCCATTAAACAATAATTCTCTATCCCCCCTGCCTCCAGCCCCTGCTAATAATTACTCTACTTTCTATCTCCATAGATTTGCCTATTCTGCTTACTTATATTTCATATAAATGGAATCATATACTATGGGGTCTTTTGTGACTGGCTTCTTTCACTTAGCATCATGTTTTCAAGGTTCATCCGTGTTGTAGCATGCATCAGATCTTCATTCCTTTTTATGGCTGAGTAATATTCCATGGTACGGCTATACCACATTTTGTTTATCCGTTCATCTATTGATGGACACTTAGGTTGCTTCCACCTTTTGGCTATTGTCAATAATCTGCTATAAACATTGGTATACGAGTATCTGAGTGTCTATTACAGGTTGTTAGTGCAGCAAAGATAACAAGAATATAGCATTTTCAAAAGCTGTCTTGACTTGGAACCCTGGAGGCACCTTCTAACAAAGCTTGGTTGTACAGACTAGTTAGGTGTTGTGACACTGATAGCACTGCCACAATAACTCAGGCACAGTCAGCGTGACAGTGCTTCATCTCACTTCCTCCCAAACTTCTCTAAAGACTAATCACATTCAGTGAATCCACATCAGCTCCGACTCTCTCTTCAACTGAGTACTATCTGGTTTTTGACCCAACCACCCTACTGAAACTTCTCTCAAAAATCTCCCGTAACCTTCTAGTTCACACATGCCGTAGCTTCTCCTCAGCCCTTGCTTTTCTTGACCTCTCTATAACATTCCACACCAAGCTAACCCTCCCCTCTTTAAAATGTGCTCTTCCCTTGCCTTCTCTAAGGTTATTCTCTTCATCTTCTCCCTGACCCTAGCTGAACAGTGTCTCTGTCACCAGCTCCTCCTATTCCACTGCCTCTCAGGTCCATTACTTCCCATAGGAAGTAATTGCTCCTGTGGGAAGTAAAGGCTTTGATGAGCTGTGATTCCTGTGCAGCTGTTAGGCAGCCTCGGGTAAGAAGGATCTGCAGCAAGAGAGTAATAGTCGTGACCCTTCTGTGGCAGATGGTGATAAATCTGAGCCTGGCAGAGGAGGGCCAGTACCCACACCACCCCCTTATACTGTCAAGGTTTCCAGGATGGAGTTGTTCTGCTTCTGGGAATGTGACTTGACTCATGCTATACCTAAATCAGTATAGTAGTAGCCCATATTATAATAAGATTCTACAGTGAAATGATTTATTTTCTAAAGGGATTAAGTGATATTTTTGTTCGTTCCTTTTTTAATAGCTGAATGCAATAGTAGCATAGTTATTAGTTGAAACCACCGGAAACCATTTTGTATTAGAAAACTAAACAGTCTGAACCTAGTCAAGGGCATTTACCGTGGTGTTCCCCTCTTGACAAGGAAATTGTCATAGAAAAGGCTACCTTAACTCATTAATCAGGAATTTGTGAGTTAGCGTTCAACTTGGTAGTTTACAAAGCCCAGGTGGTACAAATGTCCTAACAGTGCTTTCCAGATCTTTCCACTTAAGTACCCCATACATCAGTGAAGAGTGAGAGTGAACACATGCTCCTGAGGAGCTAGGACATAACCTGAAGGTCCTAGTAAACATGAAATATTTTATAAAGTCTTAAATGAGTTTTCAGATAGTACGTTTCTACACCATCATACAGCCTTGCATGATTTAGTATAAAATAGTGTGCTTTTCCCCCTAAATCCCTAGGAAGAAGCTTGCTATGGCTTCATGTATGCACAGCCCAGTGCAGTGTGACCTGAAGATACCCATACCCCAGATTGAGAGACAGAGGCCTATAATAAGAGACTCCATGCCTATACTAATAGGAAAACCCATTGTATTCTTTCAACATCGCATCATAGGGATTTCAACATCAATTATGAGGATGTTTGCAAGCTGGAATTAGCTGTAGGAAATGAAGTGGGCTTCTCATTGCTCCAGCCCTCTTCCAGGAGAGGCCATTGGATTATTCCCAGATTTTACAGTAATTTAGTAGGCAAAATTGGCAGCTCACTTGTTTGTCCAGAAGGCACGTTGTGAAATGGGCCCATTCTAAAAGGAGTCCCATTAGACCAATTAAAAACTAGAGGCCTCAAGTGTGCCAGTTCCCCCTCTTCTGATCTATGAAGAAGAAAATGTAGACTTCCAGAGACCCAAAGGTCATTAGCAAAGTCATTTTCTTCTGCTTTCAAGTCCAAGTAGTCATTTCACACCTGAAAGTTCACAAAGGAAGGAGGGATTGATGTGGCAGGAAGGAGGGTTGTATTCAGGGGAGAACAAGGAAACCAAGATCTGTTTGGGATTCAGAAGCAAATGGCAGAGCCCAAGGGCTTCTGTGGGAATGGGCAGGAGAGTGAGCAGTAGTGCAGTGAATGTGATTTCTCCAGAGATTTCCCCAATTTCAGCCTCTGGGGTCTGCCAAGCAATGTACTGAAGGTTTCACATATTCATGTCTTGGGGGCCAACTGTACACAGCAAATGCAAAACACAGGGATAGCAGTACTGCTCTGTTGCTATATTAAGGCCGGATTGAAGCCATCTGCTGGTGCAAGCCTGGCAAGGAAGAAACCCCCATGCTTGGCTCGACAACAGCATTCTCTCCCCTGGTATTTTGATGGCAGCACTTCTTTCAGGCTGTCCTGTGAAGTCTGTCTGCTGCTGTGGGTAAGACCCCTATAGTAATGTGTTGCCCTCCTTGATGCCCATGCCATCAGAGGGCAAACGTTTGCTGCTGCTTATATGCTCAAGACCCCAGTGGGTTTGTAAGGGCCCAAAGGCTTGTCTCAATGACTGACAGATCTTCCTTGGCCGCCTGTGCATGCCTGCTTGATGCACCCCAAATCTAGCAACGTCTCCCCCAAAACTTTGTGAGTACTGGCTTCAGTGGAAGTTATTGTTGCCAGGGTTTAAAGAAAACAAAAACAATCGAGCATGGATTTATTTTTTGCCAGGGTCTCTTATCCAGGATTAGAACAGCTCAAGAAGAAAAAGGAATTCCTCAAAAAATTAAAAATAGAACTACCATACGATCCAGCCATCCCACTACTGGGTATTTATCCAAAGAGCTTGAAGTCAGCAATCCCAAAAGTCCTGTGCACCCCAATGTTTATTGCAGCACTGTTTACAATAGCCAAGACGTGGAAGCAACCTAAGTGCCCAGCAACAGACGAATGGATAAAGAAGATGTGGTACATATATATAATGGAATACTACTCAGCTGCAAAACAGAACAAAATCATTCCATTTGCAATAACATGGATGGCCCTTGAGGGAAGTATGTTAAGTTAAATAAGCCAACGAGAGAAGGATAATCTGTGTATGACTCCACTCATGTGAGGAATTTAAAATTATGGACTAAGAACAGTTTAGTGGATACCAGGGGAAAGGTGGGGTGGGGGGTGGGCACAAAGGGTGAAGTGGTGCACCTACAACATGACTGACAAACATTAATGTACAACTAAAATTTCACAAGATTGTAACCTATCATTAACTCAATAAAAAAAAAAAAAAAGAAGAAAAAGGAGTCAGAATTTGGTAGCTGATGAAGATCACCAGAAAAACACATCCCAAGAGAAGCAACTGATTGACCCCACCTTGGCTGCTGTGGGTAGAGGAATGGTTGCAGCCTGTAGCAGACTATGTCCCTCCCTGGGCCACAGGAGGCTTGGAATCAGTGAGAAACAAAACTAGAAGGAAACTTAGGGTACATCTAGTCCCCCGCCCTGATTTAGCAAATGGGGTCACTGAGGCCCCAAAGAGAGGGAAATGACTTGCCAAAGATGAAATAGTAAGTCAGTGGCTGAGCCAGGCCTGGAACCCAGGGCTCCAGACTACCAGGATGGTACAGCCTCCTTAGGTACTTGACTAGGAGACTCTGAATAAGGAAGGGTGCAGGGCACCCCCCTGAGTGCTTGCCAAACGAAGAAAAACTTTTTTTAAAAATTTTTATTGAGTTAATGATAGGTTACAATCTTGTGAAATTTCAGTTGTACCTTATTGTTTGTCAGTCGTGTTGTAGGTGCACCACTTCACCCTTTGTGCCCACCCCCCACCCCACGTTTCCCCTGGTAGCCACTAATCTGCTCTCTTTGTCTACATTTTAAAATGCCTCATATGAGTGGAGTCATACAAAGATTGTCCTTCTCTATCTGGCTTATTTCACTTAACATAATTCCCTCAAGGTCGATCCATGTTGTTGCAAACGGGACAATTTTGTTCTTTTTTATGGCTGAGTAGTATTCCATTGTATATATGTACCACATCTTCCTTATCCAATCATCTATTGATGGGTAGTTAGGTTGCTTCCACGTCTTGGCTATTGTAAATAATGCTGCAATGAACACAGGGGTGCATGGGACTTTTGGAATTGCGACTTCAAGCTCTTTGGATAGATACCCAGTAGTGGGATAGCTGAGTTGTATGGTATTTCTATTTTTAATTTTTTGAGGGATCTCCATACTGTTTTCCATAGTGGCTGCACCAGTTTGCATTCCCACCAGCAGTGTATGAGGGTTCCTTTTTCTCCACAACCTCTCCAACATTTGTTACTATTAGTTTTAGTTATTTTTGTCATTCTAATGGGTATAAGGTGATATCTTAGTGTAGTTTTGAATTGCATTTCCCTGAAGATCAGCGATGATGAACATCTTTTCGTGTGCCTATTGGCCGTCCGTATGTCTTCTTTGGAGAAAATGGTCTGTTCCCATTTTTTGTTGTTGAGTTGTGTGAGTTCTTTATATATTATGGATATTAAGCCTTTGTCAGATGTATGACTTGCAAATATTTTTTCCCAGTAGTGGGTTATTGTTTTGTTTCAATCCTGTAAGAAAAACTTTTCAACACAACATGCAGACCTTAATGACAGACAGTTATTTTAAAGGGATCATCTAATCTGCATCACAAAAGACCTAAGGGGAAAATGAGAGTCAGAGCTGAGTGTGTAATTAGTACAGATTGTTGGGTCTACCCTCCAGGCATAGGTAAATTGATTATAAATAGAAACAGATTTTTGGTTTAGCATGAAAATCTCCTTCCTGGCCCAAAATGTTCTCATTGACAATCAACTGCAAGATAGAGACAATTTATGTGCATTTTACAATATGTACCTAATACAAAGATATGTTCTGGAAAATCATTGATAAATATAAAAATATGAATGATTTAAAAGAGAATGGTTTGTGGTGATTCCCATAATACATCTGATTTGTAGCAAAATGAGAAAGTTTCAGTTTTGTGTAGTTTTAGCTTCTTTGTAGGTTTTTTTAAAAATTTATATTTGCTATGGCTGATCCCCAGATACTGTTCCCACAGGCTTCTTGTTTTTTCCAAGACAAGATTTCTGACAAGTCTCTCCCACTTAGGGCTGTCCTCCAAACTGTTAGCAGTGATCTTTCTAAAAAACACAAATCAGATTGTGTGGTTTGCTGAAAAACCTTCAGTGACTCTCTACTGCCCACTGAATCAAGTCTTCGCATTCTCAATCTGCCATGAGTTAGCCCTTACTTGTCCTTCTTGCCTTGCCTTCTGTCACCCACCACGCAAACACACACACACACACAGACACACACCCCACAACAATATACACTCTGTGTTCCCTCCCACCATAGAAACTGCTTGCTCCTGCTGCATATATCCTACCTACATTCTCTAATATTGATGGTTTTGCTCAAGCCAAACCCTCTACCTAAAATGAATAACCGTTTCATTCAGCCCTGCCATAGTTCTACCCATCCTTCATGGTGTAGATTATCTCCCAATTGTTCCAAGATGTCTTCCCAGATCCTTCTATTTGGAATTTTTCTCTTTCCCTTCTATCTTCATGGTATTTTGCTGAGCCCTTTCTACTTTCTGCCAAATATCTAGTTGGTTGTCTATTGGTCTGTTTTCCTTGCTAGAGTGTGGGAGTCCTGAAGGCAGGCACTAAGTCTTCTAGCTCAATGCTTGGGACATAATAGGCTACTGTTAAGTTTGTTGAATTAAATTGGATTATATTTCCCCTGTCCTGGAGTGTCCCTATTTATCTTTCACCCAAACCCTATTGTTACTGAATCTGGGTTCGCCCATCACCCGGAAAGCCAAACACCAAGATGACGAGATTGCAGCAGAGCAGCACAGAGAGCGTTTAATTATAAGGCAGCCAAGTGAGGAAGCGAGAGAATGAGTCTCAAATCTCCTTCCCCAAAAATAGGGACTCAGGGATATTTATGGGGTAGAGGGCAAGGTGGTTTGAAATGTGGAGATAGGTGATTGAAGGTGAGGAGAAGTGAGGTAATCGATGATCTGTGCAAGCGTAGTCAGAGTTCATATCTCTTCATAGGATGCATGTTCACAAAATGGCAGCATTAGCATGATCTGAGGGTCTAATTTTTAGTGTCTTGATGTCAAAAGGTCACTTATTGGACATCTGCATGGGCCCAGTTGATGGGTTGGTGGTCTCAACCAGCCTAACATGGACAAGGGCTTCTAATTCCTGAAAAACAGCTCAAATACCCATTACCATGGTGATCCAGGCTCTAGGGAGACATTATCTATAGGAGGAACCTAGTGGGAGTCAGATAGCTTATTGCCTAAACAGCACAGAAAACAATGGGTGGGGGAACAACTAAAAGCTATAATCAGTAATTACAAAGAGGAAAAAAACCTTTTAGTTCCTAGCTACTTAATCATCAATGGCTAACTATTTGCTGGTTTCAATACTCCCTATTCTTTGGTCATTCCCCATTCTTGAGGGATTCAGGTTGACGACCAGTCTAGCTACTTCCACTGAATTGGGGTATAGATCTGGGTTAGAGGAATGAAACTGTTTAGCACTCATTTGGAAATATTCTCTTGTTCCAGTTTCAGGTTGAGATTTTGCATTATTAGAATTTTTGTACCTTGCTCAACAGTTTTGGAACAACATCTAAAGGCACATTTTATAATCCAGTATCCAACCAGAAGGATAAAGAAGTATAGACAACCCAAATTTTGACAGTCCCTGACAAATAGACCTAATCCCAGTGGGGCCTCCATCTGATCTCCAGGTGGGGGCATACATCTGGTCTTAGTTCCTGATAATCTTTTGTTACTGGATATACATCAGAGACCAGAGCCATGCCCTATACACTGATCTTTCAGTTTTTATTGATGATAGCTATCGGCATAAACTCTCTGCCCAGGGGTCATCACATTCCTAAGGCACTCAAAAGAACAAAGTTATCAATTTATGGCTGGGAGGGGCCATAAAATCTACAAAGCATGTCTGGGTTAGTTAATCAGAAGTCATTCGAAGTTACAATATGGTTTCTTCTCTACAATATGGCTTCCCTTATGTCAACCTTGTGTTGAGCCAGCTTCCCTTATGTCAACCTTTTGTTGAGCCAGTTTCACTATTTCCTCTCTCTCCCATAATCCTTCCTTGTCCTGCAAAAGTGTCCCTTTCATTTCTAATTTCCACGATGGTGGCCCAGGCCCAGACTGTGTCTTTGCTGTGATTCCCATCAATGTAAGCCCCAGGAGCCTGGCCCTGGGATTGGGTGATAAACATTTGCTGTTGCTGGATGGGGAGACTCAGGAAACCTGTAGCCACAGCTTAGGAAGCACAGAAAGGTCTTGTTCTGAATGTTGCTGGGGGCTCTTTGGAGGTAGAAGACTTGGCCCAGCTTTGTGCCAGGGGTGCGCAACGGCCCTGGCCATCATTGCTGATTTTTTCAAGGAAGTAGAACTGATATAATTCCCATTCTGAGTCCCCGAACCCAGAGCTCTTTTTAACATTTAACAAAGCTTAACAAGCGTTCTTAATCAAGTCTGTGATCAGTTTTATATGGAAACACTGACTTTTCTCATGCTTTTTGGAAGTTCTCTTTGGCAATATATATTTCACTAATTGAGGGTTTTTTCAAGAAGGAATCCATTACTCCTTAATCACTGCAGTCTATTTTGTATACAAAACTTTTCAACAGATGGTATAGCTTCATTTAAGGTTCAGAGTCAGACCCCTGTTCAAATAGCACCTCTGCCACTTAGCAGCTCTGTCAATATGGGCGAAAAAAGTAACCTGAGCTTGAGCTTCTTCATCAGTAGAATGGGAATGATAATACTTCCCTCATAACATTGTTGAGAAGGTTAAATTAAATGAGATAGTGTATACAAATAGCTTAGCACAGTGCCTGGCGCACAATGAGGACTCCATAATTGGTGGTCATTTTTATAATTTCAAAACAGAGGGTCCAAGAGATAGAAATAACAAAAGAGGTCTTTGGTGGCAAAAAAAAAGATTAGAAACCACTAGATTTAACCTAACTGCTGAGTTGACTATAACAGCTATAGTGGACGAAACTGTTTCGTGTTCATGGATTATTTGAGGAGCAAGATAGTGTAGGAGCTGAGTGGTAACATTCATAGATGTTGTTTCATATTGATGTGGGGCAAGAGGACTATCCAGAAAAGGAATCTGAAAGCGATGCTGAGAGTGCTCTCATTCAGGTCAACCCTAAAAATACCCCTGTTCATTTAAGTTGAGACGTTGCCGTGAGACTCAAGGCTGGGCTTTCAACAGATAGAGCCATATGTGTTCTCAGCTTGGGTGAAATCCGATCGTGCCTCAAGCCTGTGCTCTCCTTACTGACTGACAGCTGACCTCGGCCTTCTCTGTGCGCGCTGCATAGTTCCCCTTTCAGAAAAAGAGGTCTGCATGGCTCTTTGTTCTTTTTCTCTTTTTATTTTCTTTATATGTATTTATTTTGCAGGGAGAGGGAATCTAGATTCTAGGCTGCTGAGTCACATTTCCCTGGGTAACAGGGTTCCCTGGAAAATTTGATTTGAATTAGTATCGGCACTCGAGAAGAAAAATATTCTCAGCTGTAGAGGAGCAAAATGTAGTCAGATTCATACATATTAAAAGTTAAGGCATCATTTCTTGGTACAGCAATGAAAAATAATTATAGTTAATAACAAAACAGAAAAATTATTTGTATCAAATAGGATACGCCAAGGATTCAATAAAACATATATTCAAATTAAAAAGGAAAAATATCAATACCCATTAGGTAAAAAGGCAAGGGACATGAACTGTTATGCATTGAGAAATATAATTAGTAAACTATAACATAGAAAAAGTTGATCTGTAGTAGTAATTAAATATATGCAAATTAAAGAAACTTTGAGATATCATCTTATACTGACTACAATATCTTTTTTTGATTGAGGCACAGTAAATTTGGTCCTCACATCATTGCCGATGGTGTTATAAACTGCAGTAGCCCTTTTGGAAAGTAGTATTGCAGTCTGTGTAATCAGACCCCCTGGCTTTGATCGCCTTGACCTTGCTGCCTGCTCTGACCAGTGCCAGCCTCAGAGAAGCTCTGGGCCTGGGCCCTGCTCTGCATGCATCCTGGACCAGCTGAGTCCTCACACTTTCTTCCTGTGACTCACTGAGTGTTTCATCCCCTGTAAGAGGAGCTCTTCCTTCCTCTTCCTTCCTTCCCCCTGTAGAATCCCAATCATTTCCTCTGTGCCTGTTGCTATGCATCTCAGTGTCCTCAAGGGATCTTTCCTGCTCCATTGGCCACAGGACAGTTGGCTGGTGAGGTCGCTCACATCACATCACCCTCACAGCTATTGAAATAGAAACATTTGTGACTGAGTCTAAAAAAGCCAAGGGAGTAGATTTGAGCTCTAAATCAGGAGAAGCAAATCAGAAAGAAACTGAGTCGTAGGCCAGGGCCAGCCATCTTGAATTTCCTGACAAACCACTATCTACTTAGATTTGCCTTCTGGGAAACTTTTGCATTAGGCCAACCCCAACATCCCAATTTCTTTTCAGAATCATAAACGTCTCATAAACGGTAGGCAGTCAAAGAAGGAAGACCCTTACCCATTAGCCTCTCCTTAGTCTTAATTTGTTTGGTATCAGTTTAAATCCTATGTGTTAGATCGATTTTACTTTATTGTATAGTGTATATTGTTTTTAGGGACGGTGAAAAGACCATATAGAAAAAAAGAAAAGCTTTTTGGAAAAATAAAACAACTTTCAATGGCAAACTGCCCTGTCCTCAACTCTAATTAAAGCAAGGTTCCCAGGAGAAAATCTCTATGGGGTGCAGGGCCCAGGAAAGGTACAGTGGGAGTACAACATCCCCTCCCCCACTAACGCACATACACACAAGGACATATGTATAGTCACCCACACAGCGCCTTACATTTTGATACCAGTGAGATCTGGTGAAAATGACCTTCAAGCACAGTCTTGCCAGGGAAGAGGTGTTGCAAAGGGCCAATGTGTACCCTGGGGTCAGAGTGGGACCAAAGGGGGAAGGGGAGCAGCCAGCTTGCTCCCCACTGGTGTGATCTCTGGAAGGAGGACCTCTAGCCATCTCCTTCCTCTGGTGGGCCCCGCACGCATGTACGCCTATCTCCTTCCCAACTTCTGACAGCCTTCCTTTCGACGAAAGGAAGAGATCAAAGCTGGGGCATCCCAGCAGTCCAGACAAGTTCTTGAGCCATGAATAGTATACACCTGATGCTGTTGGTAATCCTGTATTTAAAATTCTTCTTTTCTTTTGGCAGAACTGGCTTATGATCTGGACGTGGATGATGCTCCTGGAAGCAACCAACATGTGAATCAGAAGGACAATGAGATAGTCGCCTCTCACAACCTCGGGAATGGCCATTCCCCACTGAAGGTTCTAACCAGCTTGGCAATCTATGTGGTGTGCTTTTTCTTCCTGGTGCACTGACTTCCTAGTGCCCAGCTCACGTGCTGCCCTTCAGCACCCTGTGGTCTTCCTCTATAAAGGGAACCACCTTCTTATTTTTTTCTATTTTTTTATCTTATATACTTCCTCCAGCCATTAAGTAGAAGACTAACCATGTGTTATGTTTTCGAAAATCAAGTGGTATCTTCACGAGGAAGGTAAATTTTAGTGGTAGTATAGATTGTCCTTTTGCAAAGAAAAAAATCAAGCTGTGTCAAATTATTTTCCTATGTTTGGCTTCTAGAACATGGTTACCATGTCTTTCTCTCTCTTTCTCTTTGCATGGATTTCTTTGGGAAAAAAAAATAAATGCTCAAATAAAAATGCATTGGGTCTTTTTTGTAAGCCCTCGCGTATGGTGACCATGCGATGCTTTTCCTCTTTCTGTTCAGTATAAAAACATCCCATCAGGTGCCAATGGGGTTCATGAAACTTTGGATGGGTATCAATCCTGACTCTAAGCCCTAGTCAAAGCCACTTCCCCCCACCTCACACCCAATCCATAACCTCCACTTAGAAACCTTGGGTTAGAGTGTCTTGCCTGTGAAACTAAAAGTATCCCAAAAAGTTCCCCCATCTCTCTTTACAAACTTCCACTTTGCTGAAAATGCTTTGCCCAAATAGAAATCCTTTGTATGGGTCATGTACAGTGGCATGATCGATATTCTTACTTTTCCCAACTCAGAGAAGTGGGCCCAAACAGTACAAAGAAATAATTCCGCAAGCTTCTTTGCTGTTGTCTCAGGCTTGCTCTCTGTCTCCCTTCTCTGGGGACTGCCACATGGCTGGGTCAGGTTGCAAAGGTTGTCATCAGGAAACCCATGATTTACAGGAAGCAGTGCTCACTCTTGGCCTTAGGTGGGCTTCTTCAACATTCGTTTATTTAACAACCCAATAGGTTTTGTGTACCTATTGGATGTCAGCTACTGTCCCAGATGCTGGAGACAGTAGAAAACAAAACAGATTTGATCCCTGCTCTCATGGCTGAAGGTCTGGCACAAATACTAATTCTGACACCAGCTCTTTGTCAATTGTAGGCCCAGTGTTATTGTCTGCTTTTTACACATACAACATCGCAAACAATAATGGTGCTGATGCTGATCTTTGGACATTCTGCTGCCAAAGAATTTCAGGAATAACCATCTTGCCGTTGTTTATGATGCCTGGCATAGTGCCCAATGGCAGGTCAGGTCAACAGAAACTGTTGATTCTTTCTAATGAGTGGGAACTTAACTCCCACCTGAGGGCAAGGGTGGGAGAAGCCGAATAAGTATGAGAAAGAGAAGGTGAGACACAGCGAAGAAGTGTGAGAAGAGGTCAAGGAAGGGACCAGGAAGCCCCCTTTGATTCTAGGTGGTGGTCCCAGCCAGGAGCTCCGATTTCTGTCCGATGGCAGCAGGTCACCATGCAGGAAGCAGGCAGTGTAATTTCTCACAACTTATCGTTCCTGCCTCCTGCTGGCACCAACACGCTTCTGTCAGGGTCTCCTGCAGAGCACAGGTTTCCAATATCCATTTCATCCTTTGCAGAAATTTTCATAAACACAAATTGGAAATGTTTGGGTTAGCATTTCTTCGGTTGATTTTGTTGAAGTTAAGACTCCAACCAGTTGTATTTGTTAAAACGATTTCAGTGATTTGTAGTAGTTGGTAAGACTTGAAAGGGAATTATCTTTGTTTTTTAAACCATCATCGTTTCCTTAGTTGAATGGGATTTGTAAGAATCTTTGGCTTTGATTCCTGAAACCTAACTACTGGAAAGGTTTGCTCCTTGCACTCACTGTGCTATTCCAACAACAGTGGACCAGAAGAAGGATCTAAAGCCCAGATAGTGCCTAATACCTGTCCCCGCCATTCTACGGGAAGGTTTTTATTTAATGTGGCGAAAATAATTTGTGGCTCTGAGACCAGGTTTTAGGCCTGCAAGCAGGAGCGGGCTGTTAAAATCCATTTCTCCTCTCTGGGAGGTGAAGGGGATTGTCAGTTTTTACACAGTCATCTCATTACCTTCCCCTCTCCAGACGCCAGTTTCTCTCCTGTAAAGTAGAGAATCAGGAGAAGATGGCTAGCCTCTTTGTTGCTCTGATTTTGTGGGACCAATGCTTCTGAAAGGAAGTAAGTGCTGGTCCCTCTGCCCGGTGCTGGTGTCATGAATGTGCTGTTCCCATATGCCTCTCAGGACTTTTCCAGCTTAAGGTCATATTTGACATTCTTCAGTTCCCAGAACACGACTCAAGCCAGCCAGTGTTTCTGCTTTCTTGGCACACTGTCTGCCAACTCTGGTCCATCCAGGCTGAGTGATGAGGGACAGAAGACAATTCCTCTGTAATATCCATGGCCTGCTGGCTTCAGCAAAATGGTTGGGATTAAAATGGATAACTGTGCACATTTACAAAACATGGAAAATACACCATCTCCTATTGACATTTAGTCAATAAGCTGTCTGTTTTAGCTTTTTATCCATGCCTATTCCTATCTCTCTATATTTTTTATTCTCTAGTGTAGAATTCAGTTTGACAGCTAGTTGGTAGCTTTTTATCTTTCAAGTGTTTATTCTACCCTTTGATTTAAATTTCCTGTGTGAATTGTGTTAAGATGACTATTTTGTCCTTAGACTAGGCCTGGCAGCTGGGCAGTTGCCCCATTTCATTGGAAGTTTCCAGGCCTCTTTCTCTTTGGATGCACATGTGAACTTCCACCAGCTCAACTCTGGTACTTGAACAAGGTTAAATCATAGAAGAACATACCAAATGACTGGGCTGAAAAGGACCTGCTAGCTCATCCCATCATCTTTGTTTGATTACTGCCTAAGGCAGGGCTCTCACTAGGTCACAAATCAGCCTATTTGGTTGCTGGACACCTCCAATATTTAGCAAATTTATGTTTTTCAAAAGAAATATATACAAGTAATGAAAATTATAACAATATATCATTATATAAAGTTTAGAAAGTGGCATTTACCCCCTAATTCCATACCCCATAGATAGTTACTATTATATATTTATGTTCTTCTAGTCTTTTCTTCTCTCTCTGCATATGTATATTCACACACATGAGATTATACTGAACATACAAGTCTATAATATGAATCAATCTGTATTAGGTTGAGCCTAAATCTACCTTCCTATTAATTTTTACCCATTGGTCCTAGCTCTTCCATAAAAACCAACATGAGATTAAGATGACACCACTTTTCGCACAGCTGTCCTTCAATAATAATTTTCAACCACTGACTCTTGCCGCTTCTGAGTTTTGGGGGTTTTTTTCTGAACAGCTCCTTCATCCCAGCTCTATGCTCCAGTGGATCAGTGGTCCTCTTAGGCTGTCACGCCTGTAGCTGAACCTATGGTGTAGCTGGAGCCTGAGCAGAATGGAGCATGGGTTGTTCTGTTCCCATAGAGGCTGAAGACTTCCACCAGAGCAGTCCTAGAATGCAGACGCTTGCTTAGAAGCCAGTCACACTCTTCATGAATGATGAGCTTGTGGCCAACTGAAACCCCCAGATGTTTTTGCAAGAAGGGCTGCCAAGCCAGGTCTCTTCCATCCCATACATGTGTAATTGATTTTTTAAAACTAAATTCCAAGGGCTTTTGATTTTATTTGTCTGTATATTGGGCCAGACACTACACCGTGTGTGCGTGTGTGTGTGTGACACAGAGAGAGAGTGTGTGTACTGGGGTGGAGAAATTTTTTTTCCTGCCAAGGCCACAACATTTTTGGAACTCTTCTTTTAGAATTGCTGTTAAGCTAGTTTATGTACCATACAAGAAAATCAGCCTCATTTATTTATAGTCACACCTTGTTTGGAACCAAAAATAATGTTCTTCAGCTTGATCACCCACCTCATTCACTAGATTTGCTTCCAAGTTGCTTTTAGCTGTTTCCAAAAATCAAATCTGCCTTCAGGAAACAAAGGCCTCCCTGAGAAGATTCCAAAGAATGTGCTATGGGCTATGGAGGATTTTTTCCCCAAAGAAAAGTTCTAGAAAATGCAATATAAACACTACAAAAGGAGTGTACATGGGATGCATGGGAGAGCAGAATGGGGTACATATTATGGTCCATGGGTCTAGATATAACCCTTGAAGGAGGGTAGAAGAAAGGATAGAAATTGTTCAATTTTTGCAGAAGATGTAGAAGAAGACTTGAAATAATAGACATTGTCCAGGTTACAAAGGAGGAGGATGGTCTTAGGCAGAACAATACAACACGGTTTCATAGTGGACCATGCACAAGGCTGTGTATTGTTGCATTGTTTGCCATCACGGGGCATTGTAGGACACCAGGGTGCCTATCCATGCGAGAGGGGAGACGTATAAGATGGAGGGTGCACAGAGCATTACATGATGGTTAGAAGCAATGAACAATACATACACCCAGCAGCATGGCTGTATCTTAAAACCATAGCGTGGGTAAAAAAAGACAAGAAACTGAATGGGCTATATAGCATCTCACCATTGAAATGAATTAAGATATAGTCACAGAAGACAATATAGATTTTACAAAAATGCATACACACTAAAAGACATACCACGTTAGAATGGTTGCTTTTGCATGGAAGGGAATGGGAGTGGGCTTTGGGGATAAAAAGAAACAAATGAATGAGCCAAACAAAGCAAGAGAGGGGCCTTGTCTGGACCAACTCTGATGCTATACCATGAACCAAGCAGTATCTTTAACTCAACCTTTGTACCTGAAATCACAAACTCAGACTCAAAAAAGGAAGTGAGCGGGGCCAGCCCAATGGCTGAGAGGTTAAGTTCACGCACTGGCCCAACGTTTTGCCAGTTCAGATCCTGGGAACAGATCTAGCACCGCTCATCAGGCCATGCTGAAGTGGCGTCCCACATAGCACAACCAGAGGCGCTCACAGCTAGAGTATACAACTATGTACTGGGGGTCTTCAGGGAGAAGAAGAAGAATGAAGATTAGCAAGAGATGTTAGCTCAGGTGTCAATCTTTAAAAAAAAAAAATGAAGGGAAAGAGTGAGAAAGGGGAGGAAAGAGGAAGGCATAGGATTCCAGGAGAAACATCTTGTCTCCAAGGCCTGGCATATAGTAGGTGCTAGATAAAAACCTGTTGAGGGGCCGGCCCCATGGCCGAGTGGTTAAGTTCGCGTGCTCCGCTGCATTGGCCCAGGGTTTCACCGGTTCAGATCCTGGGTGCAGACATGGCACCGCTCCTCGGGCCACGTTGACGCAGCGTCCCACATGCCACAACTAGAAGGACCTGCAACTAAAAATATACAACTATGTACTGGTGGGATTTGGGGAGAAAAAAACAAAAGCAGAAAAGAAAAACCTGTTGAGCGAATGAACAAATGAGCCATCAAAGTTCTACCTCAGGCCGCTTGAAACTATTGGCTAAATAAATGTGCTTTCAATTATGGGACATATTTGCCACCCAATTATACATCGACTTAGAGTTTTGGAGGTGATTCTGAAGTGACCCATCACTTAACTGCGCCTTCAGTTTGAGACAACATATTCAAGAGCTCTTTTGGACAGATGATAATTACAGCTTTCGTTTGGGATGAGAATCCACAGTTTCCAGTACCATTGGGCAACGGAGTTGTTATATTTGTTTTGCTTTGTTGGAGTCTTGAACTCATAGAGATAGATTATCCACTCAAACCCTCTCATTTCACAGATATGGAAACTGAGGCCCAGAGAAGCTAAGAGACTTGCCTAAGGTCACAGAGCAAGGTAAGTGCAAAGTCAGGACTGACTCAGTCAGAGCCTTTTCCATCACATTATATATACTTTGTCACCTTGAAAGGGAAGAATTAACAAATGGTCACACTGGTGAGCTAGAATCAAGGCTGTTTTCTGACATCTGTGTCCCTGCAGATGGAATTAGTACACTGATCTTCATTTTGATCCTAGTGGCAGTTTTAAAAAAAAAAAACCCTTATCTAACAAAACACATTGCCTTCCAAATTAATGCGTTCAAGCCAGGGCCTGCTTTGAGACATTTAATGTTGCCCTTACAAATTGGAACCCGGGGTGCGGGAATTCCATCACCCTCATGAAGACTCCCTGTCACAACAGAGGCATTGTTCTCCTCGCTCATACTGTTTGGTTTCGTGCCTTTTCTGTAAGATGTTAGGTATTTATTTTGTTTTGTTGGTGCTTTGGTAATCAGACTAGACATGGGCCTACACTGAACCATCCAGGAGGCAGATAAAACTCGCACAGTGGAATTAGGTAACCCCCTCTGTGCTGTTCTCTCAGGGAAGGCGGGAAGGCCGCTGCCCGCCCCCAGCCCCCACGCCACAGCGTTCATGAAAATGACCGCAGAATGGACTGATCCCCTAACGGAGGAGGTAGGAAGTGTTCTGTCTCTGAAAAGACTCCCAGTCCCACAGTAATCTTCATTTTGTACTTGGGATGAATTTGCTGCCCACAGTTTTGTCTTAGCCAAGGCACTAAATGCTGTCTCGTTGGAAATAAAAAGTCTCTTTTTGCATGGATCATAGAGACGGCTAACTTCCGTGTTTCCGCAGTCGAGGATGCATAGATTTTACTTTGCCCTGAACAAGCAGGGGTATATATAACAAGACAAACATGTGCGGGGAGGCCAGGGCACAGATTATTCGGACTTAACAGAGGTGGATTTTATTTGCTCTCTCCATCCACATTGTTTTGAACTTTTATAGTATCACAGAACAAATAGAAGCATGGCCTTTTTTTTTTTTTTTTTTGAGGAAGATTAGCCCTGAACTAACTGCTGCCAATCCCCCTCTTTCTGCTGAGGAAGACTGGCCCTGAGCTAACATCTGTGCCCATCTTCCTCTACTTTATATGTGGGACGGCTACCACAGCATAGCTTTTTGCCAGGTGGTGCCATGTCCGCACCCAGGATCCGAACCGGTGAACCCTGGGCCGCCAAGAAGTGGAACATGCGAACTTAACCGCTGCGCCACTGGGCCGGCCCCTAGAAGCATGAACTTAACGGTTCCCAATTTACATGGCCGATTACATTTGCTTTCGCTATTATGCTACGTTCTCAATAGACAGTAACAAAGTTTTACCCTTCTGGAGAATCTAAAAAGGTGCATCCTCCCGCCATGCCCTCCCAAACACTGTATCTGTGATAGGAGAAGCTTCTGGAAGATAGGGAATTCCAAATAAGAATGTGCGTCTTAGGCTTGCAGTCAATGAGACTATTCAGCCTGGATCTCCCACAGCACTAAGCTCCACCTCTTACCCATGGCAGCACAACAGAAGATGTTTGTGGAGTGAACGTCGAGCGGCCACAGCTCTAGCAGATGGGGAGGAAACTACTCACTCTCCCTCAGACAAGCAGTACCATAGATTCCCCACATCTATACAGCAAGGCCGCCAAGCACCAGCCAGGTGTGAAATTGGACCATAATCCTCGTCTGACCTACTGCCAACGGGGCATTCATTAGTAACCTATGGCTCACTTAACTTAGAATAATATCATATTTTTTCTGCCATTTTACCAATAAGAAAATTGTATTCTCTCACAATTTTCTAGAATTTTTTTATGGCTACAGTTGCAAAAACACAGCAGGGCAAAAATATCGTCTAGGAATAACAGCAAAAATAAGACTGTTTCCAAAAGGCCACAAAACAGTCTAAACTTCAGAATGAATGTCCTCCTTAACTCCTTATTTGGAACAATCAGAGTCCTAAACCATCAAAGAAAGGTTCGATGCTTTCCCAACACGTTTCTGTTCTGTGTATTTCACTGTATTTTAATTCTGGGAATATCAGTAAGCTGTGTATGTACATATACAAAAAAAACTTGACATATTTATTTTTGCCAAATCTGTTGGATTATAAAGAGTTTACCACATTACAACTTTTTCAGTTCAGAAGCTCCTAGTTAAAGGCTGTCTTTCTATTTTCAGGAATATTTAAAACGCAGTTTTGGGCTCCCAGCGAATTAGAATCTGCCCCAAATTGATTGCCACAAACTCTCCTTTCCAGAGATAGGTTTCCATTTCCTGAGTTCTTTAAGTTGTTGATAAACTTCGGTATTTTCTCTGCCATCAAAATGGTTATTTCCAGTGTTGATGGTCTTTTTTCCCGTGATTTCAAACACGTATTTAGTCCTATGGAACCTGATCATATGAAATCTGTGGTTACCCAGTATGGATCCTTCACATGAGTTTTCAGAAGGCTGGAGAAATTTCCATCAGCATCCTCCCACTGCCTACCATCAGGTCAGCCAAAGTATCAATAAGAACATTATAACAGATTTTAAAAGTTCTCATCACAAGGGGAAAGAAAAGTGTAACTATGTGGGTGATAGATGTTAACTAAACTTACTGTGGTAATCATTTGACAATATACACATATAACAAATCATAATGTTGTACACCTTAAACTTATACAATATTATATGTCAGTTAGAGCTCAATAAAACTGGGGGGAAAAAGAACATTATATATTAGGTTAAACCCTTTACTGCCTTCTCTCAGGCCTGTCCCGAGGCTCACATGAGGAAATGGACGGGAAAGTGTTTTGAATGGCTTGATACATCCACTAGAGGTTTTTGAAAAACAGTACCAGATTTTCGATGTGAGGAAATCAAGGTGTGGAGAGCACTACAGCTCACCCCACAAGAGTAGGAAGCCCTCGGCTCCCTGGGGCCTTTGTAATCGCCTAGCACCACCTGACTTCAGCAGAACCCTATCTGTCAGGAGGAGGACTCTCCTCAGCCTCAAATGGGCAGTGGTCTTCATAGCAAAAGAAACTCTCAGAGGCATCCCAAGAAAAGGTTTACAGCTTCCAAACCTCCCCCCTCCTCACCCTCTTCCAGGCATTTCTCACTTGAAGCTGGGAGATCAACTTCAGAAGGAAGAGACAAAGATGGATACTAAGAATTGAACGCTCTGGCTTCATTTGATGCCAAGAATCAATGTTCCTTTTGAAGGGAACATTACTGAAAACTCATAAAATGGTCAAGGCCAAGAGCCCACACGACTGCTGTGAAAATTGTTGTTAATCTGTCTCGCCTCATCTCTTGTTTTATTTCTCCTGAAATAGCCTTTTTAAGGCCTTGCCAGTGGTCTGATTCTACCTGACAGAGCAGTAGGAGTCCCAGTCCCGCCATCTTTTGCATTTAGGGACTCAAGATTCCTTTGTAGGTACCTTCCAACGCCTCTCTTATTGGTCACTTTGGCTTCATCCCTTAGCTAGGGCAAGAGGTAAAGCCCAATGGGATCCCCATCCATTACAGTCACCCCCAGGAGATATTCTAATCCAACTGATGTCCCCCATCAACTCCTAGTCATAATCTAGGTTTGCGAGTGTGCTTGCGCTCATTATAAAGCCATCAATGATTTGGGAATGCACATCTTACCCAGCCCATCAGGATTTTGGGAGCAGAATGAGTAGTGTCTAAAGATCAGGTTATATATAGCCAAACTGTCAGGAAAGGTTAGGCTTCCCAAGAGTTGACCAGAACAGTTAAAGCCTGTGCTCTGAGCTGGCCACAGAGCTAAGGAAAAAGGTAATAATGTTCCCCAAGGGCCTGCCAGGCCTGTCCACCCAATTAACCCTAACTAGAGCTTCAGTTACCGAGTGACTTTTCACAGCAGTGAGGGAGGAAATCCACTCGCTCACATCCCCACATCCGGCACCGCTCTCCCAGTAGGGGCTGGCTGCTTCCATAGAGAAGCTTTGCAGTGGTTCCTTTCTCCTTGAGTTCGGCCTTGCCTGTGTTGATCCACGGCTCCCCTTCTCAGTCTACAAGCCACAGGCCTTGCTCCTGTTGCTTCAGTAAACAGCTTTCAGCCTGGTCTGTGCTCTGAAACACAGTGAGTCATGGGTTTTCTCACATGATCTGGCCCAGGCCCTTGCAGAAGTCTGTATTCCCAGGTGGGATGGAGCCTGTAAGCAGATGTGGCTCAGCCCAAAGGTCTTCTGAGGGTCCCATTTTACTTTGGGCCTTAAGCTCTAAGAGGCATGTTGGAGCAGCTGAACCCAACTTCCTCAGATTCTGAGCTCCTCAGAGGTGCCATCCATAACATTCCTGTGAGTCCAGATGAAACCGTAGGCTTCAGAGCAGGCAGCCAGCCAGGACTGGTTTCAAGTGCCTTCTACATTCTTCCTCTCTCAGAGTTCTCCGGAAGCTGCAGAGCTTAGTGTTTCTTATCCAAAAATCTTCTGGCATTTTTTATTTGTAATAATTCCAAACCCACTGAACATTCTTATAACAACTGAGATTTGGGAGAGAGAGTGGAAAAAAAGGATCACTCCGAGGCGCTGATTTTCAGGGGAAATTAATTTGATGGCCCTGTTTGAGCTCTCAGGGAGTGTTGATTTCCTGCCTGAGCCCCCACACGGTTTTTCTGTTGTGAATCAGGGTGGCTGCTTTGGATGGCGGAGGTATAGGATCTGGGGTTGCCAGGGGCTGTGATCCAGTGAGAGACTGGCCAGGGTCTGGGAATAGCCTCTCAGACAAGGGCACTGGCAGAGTTCCCTGCTGCAACCAGCCCAAGGCCCAGAGGGTGGGTTTCCTCATTCTCAGCATGTCCTCCTCTGCATGCTACATCCAGGAAGAGATGGAAATCATCCGGGGCCAGAGCAGGCAGGCCCTTGAGGTCAGCTAGTCTTCAGCCCTCAGCCAATAGATAGGGAAAGTAAGGCTCCAGGGTGAATGAGGGACATTGCGAGTCTGGAGTCTGGACATTGGTTCTGGAGTCTAGGGCCTCCTGACTTCCAGTCCAGGGCTCTCTTGGTCCTAGCCCATGAGCAGGATCAGAAACAAGACAGCATCTGCAAACCAGAATCTAGAGCTTTTGCCATCTCAGATTCCTTGATTTTTTTATCTCTAACTTCTGTCAGCAATGCTTGTGACAAGAATCAGACCGATAAATATCTTGCAGAATCTTCAAATTGTGTAAAGACTGAAAGACAGGTGCTAGAGCAGTCGATAGAGAGCCTAGTAGAATAGGCATTCCCTATAAGTCTTAAAAGACATGAATTTTCCTTAAAGAAACAGATGGAGATTCATTTCAAGGGCCATGGAGAAGAAAAAACACATTTACTCAAATGGCATGGTCTTTTTCTTCTGCAATGACTCAAGTACAGCCTCCCGCCTTCCTCCCTGGGAGCTTAGTAAATGCACATATCTGGAGACCCGCCTCTCATGCATCTGCTCAGCCCTTCATTATAGGGAGGGAGAGCTCAACCACTGATTCCAGAAACCATTTTCCAAGAATAACAGCATATCTGGCCCAATATAATGCTTTCACTTCCACTTGCTGGCAGATTAAGGAGGCTGGGCATTCCCTTTTATCCACCCCCATCACAGAGTTTTGGCCAAGCCCCTTCTCTGGAAATCTCAGCTCTAGGAGAGGTTCACACACTTGGTTCTTAGAACCAAGAGAGGTTGACAAAGGCAGGGAAGTGTAAGTAAGGAGGAACTAATAGCCTCCCTACCATAGGAGCTAATTAGATTGGCACCATCCCTCCAGCAATGTTGAGTGATGGGGCAATAAGAACTTGGCTCAACCGGAGTCTCAGTGCACCTTCTCCAGAGGCCCTGGTGTCTCCCGGAGTATAGGGCACCCTGCTTGAGAGATTACGGGGAGAAACTGAGCTCCTCCAGAGGAGGCTCCAGACACTGTAAAACTACCTGGACTAGAGCGATCTATATTTGCATCTCAAATCCATTGTCACAGAAAACCATGAGGCTACTTAGCAGGCCTTTCTGAGAGGTGAATATCCATGGTGGGAACGCAGAACGTCAGTAACTCGGAAAATCAAACGGACCAGGGGGAAAGCTATATAAATTGTGAGAAAACAGGCCTTATAATCATTCCACTTAAGTATACACTGAGTTTTTATGTTACACAGGTCCCTTTCCTTACATTTTTTAAAACACGGCAAAGTGGTTAGATCCTGTATTTAGCATTGAAATTTTGGAAGAAAATCTCTTTAGTAAAAATCTCCATTTTAGTTCCTTCCAAAAAAGTTCTTAAACTCTTTTTTGTGAGGAGGAGAGCGTTGAGGAGTGGTCTGAGACTTCTCTGAGAATCATATAAAAGCTTAGTTCTCTCAAGAAAAAAAAAGCACAGATACACTCTGATAGGCAACCTCTGTGATGATTCCCAATGTTGCTTGCTATGCACACTCTTGAGCAATCCTTTCCCCTTAAGTGTAGGCTGGATTTAATGACTTGTTTCTAATGAATAGGATGTGGCAAAAGTGATGGGATTAGGTTGCAAATCCCATCTGTGGCTTCCATCTTGCTCTCTCTTGCTCTCTTGCTCACTCTCTGTGAGGAAGCCAGCTGCCATGTTGTAAGCTGCAATGTGGAGAGATTCACATGACAAAAAAACTAATGTCTCTGGCCAATAGCTAGCAAGGAACTGAGATTTGCCAACAGCAACTTGAGTAAGTGTGGAAGCAGATCCACCTTCAGACAAGCCCTGAGATGAATGCAGCACTGGCTTGATACTTGATTGCAGTCTATGAAAGACTTTAAGCCTGAGGCACTAGCTAAAGTCACACCTGGATTCCTGACACACAGAGCCATGTGATAATATATGTTTTTTAAAGATGCTATGTTTAGGAGTAATTTGTTATACAGCAATAAGTAATTAACATGCACCCGTGCACATAAGATCTTGCACAAATGTTCAAGGAATTCAAGGGCAACCTAAGTCTCACACCACGGTCCTTCTAAATTAATTCCATGTTAAGAATCCCTAGAGCAGTGGTGACCAATAGAAATAGAATACACGCCACACAGAAATTTTTAATTTTCTAGTAGCTACATTAAAAAATAAACAGGTGAAAATAATGTCAATAGCATATTTTATTTAAACTAACATGTCTAAAATATTAGCATTTCAACATTAATCAATATTAATATTATTTATGAAATATTTTCCATTTTTGTTATAAATCTTTGAAATCAGAAGTGTCTTTCAATGTCCAGCACATCTCAGTTTGAACTAGCAACATTTCTAGTGCTCAGTAGCCACAGGTGGCCAGTGGCCTCTGTAGTGAACAGTACAGCCCAGGACTAATATGAAATTCAAGTAATGAACAAACATTGGCTTCTGTAGCTATTATAGCACCTGCCACCCTAAATGCCTGGCACTCATAGGGAAGCTGGCAGGGCCTGTTGCTATTGAAAAAGCCCAGAGGGGTAAAGATTGCAATACTCTCCAAATTGATCTACAGATCCAACACAACGTACCGAAATTCTAGTTAGTTTTTTTTTTTTTTGGCAAAAACTGACAAGCTGATCTAAAGTTCAAATGAAAATGCAAAGGACACACCATAGATAAAACAATATTGAAAAACAAGAACAAAGTTGAATGAATCACACTTCCCTATTTCAAAACATACTGCAAAACAACAGTAATCAAGACAGTGTGGTACCAGAATTGGATTGACATGTAGATCAATGGAACAGACTTGAGAGTCCAGAAATGAACCTGTACATTGATTTTTGACAAGAGTGCCAAGATCATTCAATGGGGAAAAGATAGTCTCTCTAACAAATGGTGCTGGGACAACTGGATATTCATATGCAAAAAATGAATACCCTACCTCACACCATATACAAAAATTAACTCACTCAAAATGGATCAAAGACTTAAACATAAGAGCTAAAACTATAAAATTCTTAGAAGAAAACATAAGGGTAAATCTTTATGACATTGACTTTGGCAATGTTTACTTAGATGTAACACCAAAAGCAGAAGTAACAAAAGAAAAAAATAGGTAAATGGGACATTATCAAATTTTAAAAGTTTGTGTTTCAAAGGATACTATCAAGAAAATGAAAAGACGACACACAGAATGGGAAAATATATTTTCAAGTCATATATCTGGTAAGGGACATGAGTCTGAAATACATAAAGAATTCTTACAATTCAATTAAAAAAAAACCAATTTAAAAAATGGTCAAAGGACCTGAATAGACATTTCTCAAAATAAATACAAATGGCCAATAAATGCTTGAAAAGATGCTCAACACCACCCTTAGCCATTAGGGAAATGCAAATCAAAACCACAATGAGATACTACTTCACAACAACTAGGAGGACTATAATTTTTTTAAAAAGGGAAATAACAAGTGATGATGAGGGTGTGGAGAAATTGGAACTCCCCTACATTGCTGATGGGAATATAAGGTTGTGCAACTGTTTTGGAAAACATTCTGGCAGTTCCTCAAAATGTTAAAAATAGAGGTATCATATGACCCAACAATTTGACTCCTAGGTATATAACTAAGAGAATTGAAAACATATGTCCATATAAAAACTTGTACATGGTTTGGCAGTTTGTCAAAAAACTAAACATAGATTTACCAAATAACTGAACAATTCCACTCTTGGGTATATATTCAAAAGAATAAAAGTAGGGGCTCAAACAGATATTTGTACACCAATGTTCATTGCAGCATTCACAATAGCCAAAAGGTGTAAAAAACCCAAATGCCCATCAACACATGAATGGATAAATAAATGTGGAATAATCATATAATGGAATACTATTTAGCCACAAAAAGGAATGAAGTACTGATACAAGCTGTAACTTTGATGAACTGTGAAAACATTATGTTAAGTCAAAGAAGCCAGTCACAAAAGGCCATGTAGTATATGATTTCATTTTAATGAAATGCGCAGAACAAGGGAAAGCAATAGAGACTGAAAGTAAATCAATGTTTACCTAGGACTCAGAGGGGTTGGGGGAGAATGGAGAGTGATATCTAGTGGGTATAATTTTATTTTGGGGCATGTTGAAAATTTTATAAAATTAGATAGTGATGATGCTTATATAACTCTGAACACAGTAAAAGTTACTGAACTATGCACCTTAAATGAGTAAAATTTATGGCACGAGAAATATATGTCAATAAAGCTGTAAAAAAATAAGCTCTAGCAAATGGCAAGCAAAAGAAAGCAGATGTTGCCATACTTATATCAGACAAAGCAGAATTCAAGATAAAAAAGATAATGAGAGACAAAGAGAGGCAGTATATAATGATAAAAGGGACATTCCACCAAGAGAAAACAACACTCATGAATATATATACACCTAATACAGGAGCACCAAAGTATATAAAATAACTACTAACAGACCTAAAGGGAGAAATTGATAGCAACACAGTAATAGTGGGCGGCCTCAACACCCCAGTTACATCAATGGACAAATTATCCAGACAGAAAGTCAACAAGGAAGCAGTGACCCTAAATGAAACAGTAGACTAGATGGACTTAATAGATACATATATAGAACATTCCATCCCAAAACAGCAGAATACACATTCTTCTCAAGTGCACATGGAACAGTCTCAAAGATAGACCATATGCTGGGAAACAAGGCAAACCTCTATAAATTTAAGATTGAAATCAGATCAAGCATCCTTTCTGATCACAATGCTATGAAACTAGAAATCAACTATAAGGATAAAGCTGGGAAAGTCATAAGCATGTGGAGACTAAACAACATGCTACTGAACAACCATTGGATCAATGAAGAAATGAAAGAAAAATTCAAAAAATATCTGGAGACAAATGAAAATAAAAATACAACACATCAACTTTTATAGGATACAGCAGAAGTGATTCTAAGAGGGAAATTTATAGCAATACAGTCTCACCTCAACAAACAAGACAAATCTCAAATAAGTAATCTTAAACTACACCTAACCGAACCAGAAAAAGAAGAACACATCAAGCCCAAAGGGATGGAGGGAAACAATAAAAACTAGACCAGAAATAAATGAAACAGAGATTAAAAAAAACTCTAGAAAGGATCAATGAAACTAAGAGCTGTTTCTTTGAGAAGATAAAATTGACAAACCCTTAGCCAGACTCACTAAGAAAAAAAGAGAGAAGACTCAACTAAATAAAATTAGAAATGAAAGAGGAGAAATTACAATGGATACCACAGAAATAGAAAGGATTACAAGAGAATACAATGAAAAACTATAAGCCAACAAATTGGATAATCTAGAAGAAATAGATAAGTTCTTAGACTTACACAACCTTCCAAAACTGAATCAAGAAGAAACAGAGAATCTGAATAGACCAATCACAAGTAAAAAAATTGAAACAGTAATCAAAAGCCTCCCAAAAAACAAAAGTCCAGGACCAGATGACTTCTTTGTAAAATTCTACCAAACATTCAAAGAAAATTTAACACCTATCCTTCTCAAACTATTCCAAAAAATTGAAGATGGAACACTTCCTAATTAATTCTGAGGCCAACATCACTCTGATACCAAAACCAGACAAAGACAACACAAAGAAGGAAAATTACAGGCCAATATCACTGATGAACATAGATGCAAGAATCCTCAGCAAAATACTAGCAAAGTGAATACAGCAACACATTACAAGGATCATACACTATGTTCAAGTGGGATTTATACCAAGGACACAGGGATGGTTCAACATCCGCAAGTCAATCAATGTGATACACCACATCAACAAAATGAGGAATAAAAATCACATGAGCCTCTCAATAGATGCAGAAAAAGCATTTGACAAGATCCAGCATCCATTTATGATAAAAACTCAATAAAATGGGCATAGAAGGAAAGTACTTCAACATAGTAAAGGCCATATATGACAAACCCACAGCCAACATCATATGCTTAACAGTGGAAAACTGAAAGCCATCACTCTAAGAACAGGAACAAGACAAGTGTGCCCACTCTCGCCCCTCCTGTTCAACATAGTGCTGGAGGTTTTGGCCAGGGCAATGAGGCAAGATAAATAAAAGGTATCCAAATTGGACAGGAAGAAGTGAAACTCTTGCTGTTTGTGGACGACATGATTCTATATATAGAAAACTCTAAAGAGTCCACCAGAAAACTATTAGAAATAATCAACAACTGCAGCAAAGTTGCAGGGTACAAAATCAACTTACAAAAATCAGTTGCATTTCTATACTCTAACAATGAACTAGCAGAAAGAGAAGTCAAGTATACAATCTCATTTACAACTACAACAAAAAGAATAAAATGTCTAGGAATAAATTTAACCAAGGAGGTGAAAGACCTATACACTGAAAACTATAAAACAGCATTGAAAGAAATTGAAGAAGACGGAAAGAAATGGAAAGACATTCCATGCTCGTGGGTTGGAAGAATAAACATAGTTAAAACGTTCATACTACCCAAAGCAATCTACAGATTCAATGCAATCCCAATCAGAATCCCAATAACAGTCTTCATGGAAATAGAACAAAGAATCCTAAAATTTAGGGGCCGGCCCCGTGGCCAAGTGGTTAAGTTCGCACGCTCCGCTGCAGGCAGCCCAGTGTTTCTTTGGTTCGAATCCTGGGCGCAGACATGATACCGCTCATCAAGCCACGCTGAGGCGGCATCCCACATGCCACAACTAGAAGGACCCACAACTAAGAATATACAACTGTGTACCGGGGGGCTTTGGGGAGAAAAAGGAAAAAAAATAAAATCTTTAGAATCCTAAAATTTATATGGAACAACAAAAGACTCCGAATAACCAAAGCAAAGAAAAAAGAAAAAGGTTGGAGGCATCACAATCCCTGACTTCAAAATATACTACAAAGCTATAGTAGTCAAAATAGCATGTTGCTGGCACAAAAACAAGATCAATGGAACCAACTGAAAGCCCGGAAGTAAAACCGCACATCTACAGACAGCTAATCATCGACAAAGGTGCCAAGAACATACAATGGAAAAAAGATAGCTTCTTCAATAAATGGTGTTGGGAAATCTGGACAACCACTTGCAGAAGAATGAAAGTAGACCATTATCTCATGCTGTACACAAAAATAAACTCAAAATGGATCAAAAACTTGAAGATACGTCCTGAAACTATAAAACTCCTGGGAGATAATATAGGTAGCATACTCTTTGACATCAAACTTAAAAGGATCTTTTCGAATACCATGTCTTCTCAGACAAGGGAAACAAAGGAAAAAAATAAACAAGTGGGACTTCATCAAAGTAAAGAGTTTCTGCAAGGCAAAGGAAACTATGATCAAAACAAAAAGACAACCCACCAACTGGGAGAAAATATTTGCAAATCATATACCCCACAAAGGGTTAATCTCCTTAATATATAAAGAACTCACACAACTGAACAACAAAAAAACAAATAGCCCGATCAAAAAATGGACAGAGGATATGAACAGACATTTTTCTAAAGAAGAAATACAGATGGCCAATAAACACATGAAAAGATGTTCAACATCACCAATCATCAGGGAAATGCAAATCGAAACTCTGCTAAGATACCACCTTACACCTGTTAAAATGGTTATAATCACTAAGACTAAAATAGCAAATGTTGGAGAGGGTGTGGAGAAAAGGGAACCCTCATACACTGCTGGTGGGAATGCAAACTGGTGCAGCCACTATGGAAAACAGTATGGAGATTTCTCAAAAAACTAAAAATACAAATACCATATGACCCAGCTAAATCACTACAGGGTATTTATCCAAAGAAAATGAAATCAACAATTCAAAGAGATTTATGCACTCCTATGTTCATTGCAGTATTATTCACAAAAGCCAAGATGTGGAGGCAACCCAAGTGCCCATCGACTGACAAATGGATAAAGAAGATGTGGTATATATATACAATGGAATACTACTCAGCTATGAAAAAAGACAATATCATCCCATTTGCAACAACATGGATGGACCTTGAAGGTGTGATGGTAAGCGAAATAAGCCAGGCAGAAAAAGACAAACACAGTATGATTTCACTCATATGTGGAAGATAAACACATGGATAAAGAGAACAGATTAGTGGTTACCAGAGGGGAAGGGGGTGAGGGGATGGGTGAAAGGAGTAAAGGGGCACAGATGTATGCTGACAGATAAAAATTAGACTATTGGTGGTGAGCACGATGCAGCCTACACAGAAACTGATATATAACAATATACACCTGAAATTACACAATGTTATAAACCAATATGACCTCAGTAAAATAACTGAAAAAATAAATAAGCTCTAGTGGCTGTTTAGGGCAACCTCAGTGATGACTACATGCCATCCCTGAGAAAGGGACATCTGGCAAGGCTGAATGGTGCAGTAGAGAGAGGGAGGGATGAAGGCAATTAGGGTTATTGAGCAGCCGCTACGTGCCTGTGCCAAGTGCTGTCACATACCTCATGTCATTTAATCTGTGGGTTATGCCCATTTTACACATGAGGGAATTCGTTTGGTCCAAGCCACACAACTAGGCAAGTGGTGGAGCCAAGGTTTAAACAGAAAGCTTCCATCTCCAAGTTTACACTTTCTCCACTCGACTGTGCTACTCTAGGAAATCAGCATGGCCACTAATGCCTTGTGTCAGGTGGGTGGTTTGAACTATGGCAGTGATTGCAAACTCAAATGCCTGCTGGGGCCCAGCAGGCAACTTAAATGTGTGAAGGAGGCCAGGCCAGGGCATGGCTGTGGTGAATTGGAGAATACATGGCCCATCTAACGGGACAGGTGGGTACTGGCTCCAGCTCACTGTTGTCACGGGGTAACAAGGGCCTGTGGTGATCAGATTGTGATTTTTCACAAGAAGCCAAAAATATAGATTTTAAATATTGGCAATCAGTTCAAAGTTTAAAAGAAAACCTGTTTGGGGAAACAAAACATTTGCATGTTGATTCCACCTGGGGGGCCACCAGTTTGCAAATCTGAACTAGATAATCTCTGATGATCCTTCTGGCTTTCACATTCTCTGAATCTCTCTGCTGCAGACCTGGCCCGGCTTGCCTCAGTGAGTACAGTGTTCAAACACTGGCTTTCCAGATGCCCTCAGCCTTATCCCTGTGGAGAAATCAGACTGCAGAGAGCAGCCGCTGGAGGCCCTGGCTCCTAGGCTGCAAAGGCAACTTCCAAATGCGGAATGCACTTCTCCTTCCCAAAGTGGGTGTTACTTTCCCTCCTGCTCTGCCCGGGCAAATTGGGCGGTTGGGTAAATATGTGAGTGAGCTGCCAGCTGTATGTACGGCAAGTGGTGTCTGTGACTCCAAGTTTTCAAAATAAGAGGCCTTGGTTGAATGTCTCTTACAAAGCCCCACCCAGCGCTGTAAGATGGTGGCATTCACCCGCTCTTCGTTTTCTCCAGAGAGTAGGCCAGAGCCAGGAATGTGTAAAAGTAGCTCTCTGAGTTGTTAGGTTTTTGCCTTGGATGGTACCATGAGTTCTGTGATTTAGCCAAGAAATAGGTGCTATCTTCTTCTTCTGGTGGTTTTGAAATGATAATAGATTAAACGTGATATTAATGTTTGGCTTTTAAAAACACACATTCATGGTTACAAGAGCACCAAAATTAAAGAAAAACTCATTTTGGCCAACAATTCCCCCCAACAATAACAGTCACTGAAAGCATTCATTATAAAGTCAAAAAATGTAAAAGGTTTCCACAAAATGCTTGATGCTGATTCCACCTTCTTTGTTTTCTTTGCTTCTTACCTTTTGCAGTAAAAACTAAAGGGTTAGAGTCCAAGAGAATTCTGAATTTTCATCCCTAAAGTCTTTCCTACCTCACTGCAATCGATTGACCTTGGAGAGGCTGAGTTAGAGACCTGGGCATGCTTGGGGACGGGGTCATGGGAGCATTAGAAGGAATGGGCAGTGGAGACACTCATGCAGCAGAAAGGAACCCTTAAGCAGGTCTTTTGGTGGCATGAATGGTCAACCTCTCTTAAGGCCAAAGGCAAGATGGAGATATGGGGTGCATTCTTCCGTCTACCCATGGTGGAAGTGGATTCTTCACTGCTGTCTCTGTACATTCACACAGACGTACCAAGCCCGCTCCTGAGAGGCTGATTCTTCTTGGGGCCCTTCTCTGAGGCCCAAGAAAGCATGTACCAGAAACAGGCACCATCCCAGCCATGGGCCTTGCCTCCCCATCATATAT
The DNA here is from genome assembly GCF_021613505.1 of Equus quagga. Classification (NCBI taxonomy): domain Eukaryota; kingdom Metazoa; phylum Chordata; class Mammalia; order Perissodactyla; family Equidae; genus Equus; species Equus quagga. The sequence goes on from NC_060276.1 coordinate 17,162,095, forward strand.
CCCCATCCCCAACTGTTCGAAGAATTATCCAGACCACACTTGTTGGTCTTCACTCCTGACTCTCTGGCCCTCAGACCTCCATCTAGCTCTGTACCCTAACTCTTCACCCAGGCTTTAACAACCTCTTTGGGATATGTGTCTCTGACAGCACCAGCTCACCCTCTCAATGAAACCCATTTTTACCATTAGGAAGTATGGTAGGCTGAAATATGGCTCCCTGAAAGATATCTATGTCCTAACTCCCAGAACCCATGAATATCACCTTATATGGAAACAGGGTCTTTGCAGGTGTGATTAAATTAAGGGTTTTGAAATAGGGAGATTATCCTGGATCATCTGGGTGGATTCTGGATGCAATTACAAGTTTCCTCAAAAGAGGGAGATAAATGAGATTTGACAGACAGAAGAAGAGGAGGCGATGTGACCTAACATAGAGGAAGAGATTAGAGTGATGCAGCCAGAAGCCAAGGAAGGCTGGCAGCCACCAAAAGCTGGAAGAGGCTGGGAAGGGAGTGTTTCCCAGAGCCTCTAGAGGGAGTGCAGCCTGCTGACACCCTGATTTTGGCCTTCTGGCCTCCAGAACTGTGAGAAGAGAAATGTCTGTAGTTTTCAAGCCAGCAAGTTGATAGTAAATTGTTGTAGCAGAGGCAGGAAAGTAATGCAGGAGGAATGCTCCTCAATTTCAGGCAAGACTCCTTCCTGGCTGGGGACTCCACCTGGCCCCTAAGGCAAAGTTTATTCCCTTTGTGACATACCAAAGAGGGGAGACCAACAGAGCCAACACAGACCTCGGTTCCTTAGGGTGAGACTTTGGGGCCCAGGATCCTGGGGAACCCCAGGGAAGGAAGTTGATTACCATATCTCAGGTCACAGAAATTTAGAACTTACAGAGAACACAAGAGTGGTGAAATGCTTTGTGACAAGCCTGAGACCTTGAAGCAGATTCACTGTCAAGTGTGAACTGTAGGGGACTCGGTTCTGATGCCTCCAAAATCTGCCTGGTAGGTGGCCCAGAGAGTGCTAACCTGAGAGTATTTTGCATAAACTTAATTACTAAATACAAACTCTTTCTCTTGGCCTTGGTTGCATCCTGGTGTCACCAGGGAAGGTTTTAAAAACCCCAACTGGCAAACCACAACCTAGATCAATGAGATTAGAATCTCTGAGGATGGGACCCAGGTATCAGTATTTTTTAAAGCTCCCCAGATGATGTGAATGTGCAGGCAAGTTTGAGGACTGCTGCTTAAATCATAACCGTCAGCCTATGCCACCTCCTTGTATAATGCAACCCTGGGAGGCCAGGATGGAGGAAGACAAAAGAAAAGAATCTTTCGAGATCTCACCTCCAACCTAGCTGGAAAGAGGGAAGGAAATGCAAAAACTAAATGGGACAAAAAGCTCTTCTGAGGTCCCTCTGAAGACCTGGAGATGAGAAGCCCAGGAAGACCTGCAGCCTGGACAACCTCACTGTCTGGTGAGCATTCCAGAAGCAACTATTGACAGGCTCCTGGTCCTCTTGGATGGGAAGTGACTGGGGCGGAGGGGGCGGTCCTGGGACTATTTGGTTTAAGATGGCACAAGCCCTAGACCAGACAGGGGCATCCCAGGATTCAGTTATCCTGATAGAAAGCTGGTGTAGGATGTTATCAGGGCAATGAGAGACCTCCTGCAGCAGAAAAAGACTAAGGATGACAAACTCTCTTTCCTCCTCCCCTTCCAGAGTTTTCTTCCTAAAAAAAACTATGTCGACTATATATAAACCTGACTAGTCACTGCCATTTCTATGAACTATCATTTATGCTTGGTTATCGTGCCGTGTAGAACCAAGTATAAAAATTATCACGAGTCTGATGAACTGTGTTGCGAGGTTTAGTTTCAACACTAAACTTTGTTTAGCAGTCTTCAATTGTTGTTCACTGTCATAGGTCCACCATCTTCAGACATGATAGGGAAAATTTCTTTCTGGTTCTTGGTTCTCTTGAGTAATGGATGCTGTCCATTAAGTAACCGAAACTCAAAGCAGAGTTCTGTGTCTGAGAAATGTGTAACGTTGAAAAATACCAGTCAGACTTCAGAGGTGAGGAAAATGAGCATTCAAGCAGACTTATTTGAATAAAACAGGACCAAATTTGCACCTTCCTTGTGTGTTTTTATAGCTACCTAATTCACAGTACCAGTGGTGCTGGCTTATTGTGAAAAGTATAAATGCAGCAGAGCAGCTGGGAGCCAATATAACGAAAAGGTGGATTTGCGTTTTCTGTATCCAGCCAAGAATAACGGAGCCGAAGCAGTCCTTAGAGAGAACAGGGGCTCGGCCAGGAATGTGTGGGAAAACAAAACTACTCTCTGCCTCCCCAGCCCAACTTGGGAAAAGAGAGAGTGTTAAGAAAGATGAATTTCAGGACTCTCCCACGGAGCTCTTCACAGGCCGGCAGATCTGCTCTAAAGTCATTGTCCAAGCGTGAACGTCAGCGCTTGGAAGATGGAGAGAAGTAAAAGGACCCGGCCTGGCTCCACCTAGCTCCTGACTAGACATGGCAAGTGGAGCCACCTTGGGCCACCACTGTGTCCTGGAAGAGATAAAGGGGGAGAAGGGCTCATGCAGAGGATAAGGGGTGGGGAGAAGCTGGGAGTGAAGGCAGCAGGCAAGTAAGCAGAGCCTAAGAAGCTGTCAGATTTTTTGGTTACGACTTAATGGCATTCCCCTCAGCTGAGGTAAGGGGGCTCCTGTAAGAAGCAGATGAACAGCTCCTGGCATGTTTATACAGCTAGTGATTTTGTTGTCCAAGAAAGTTTCTGTTAATCAAATAGAGTATATTTTGTTCAGAGTTGGATCCTTTTGAAGATAAACATCTGATCTTATTTCACTAGAAATCCACTGTTGCCATCTATGGGAAATCTATTGGAGTTTTTCTCTCTTTAAATACCACATCAAATATATTTTATTTGGTGATTTTTACCCCCACCCCCCAAAAAAGCACTTCATTAAAAAAATCCAAACCAGAGACCCAAACCCATGGTGCTGAAAATGGCCGCCCTTCGTGCTTTTGGCAGTGGCTGGTGGAGCTCATTGGAGCCTCAGAGGCACAGCGTGTTTGATTACCATTGTTTCTCCTCCTGAAACTTGAGGTTTGGGGAGCTTGTATTACCACATGTTTCCTTTGAAATTCAAGGGTGTACACATTAACAATAAATCTTTCCTCATGGACATCACCAATTTTAACTGATTTTTCTGTACTCAAGAAAGAAAAATCAGCCAAAAGTTCCCAGAGCCTAAATAGAGAAACATTGAGTTGATACATGCATTTTAAAAATGTCTCAAGCATTTCAACGACTGTGGAAATATCTACAACACATTTCAAAATAACACTGAAGGAGAAATGGATAATCTGAATATGTGTTTTAACTAACAGAGCCCTAACTCTACCGAGAGAAACATTATAATGAAGTTAATTAAGAATTAATGAAGTTTACTAATTAATAATTAATAAAACTACAATTTGACACCTGACATTTAGTTCAATGATTTTTTTTTCTGGTTCCAGATGTTTTTTAATTATAAAAAGAGCACCAGGCCCCATAAATGATGCTCCAATGTCTTTTGAATAGTCGTTGTTGATCCATTGACTGGCATTTTTTTTCCACTCTGTGACTCATTGCAAAGTTCATTTTTCCTATTCCTTTGATGTTTTCAGATACATTTACATTTGAAAAAATCCACGAAATACCAGGAATGGCTACAAGAAGACACACTTCTTAGGAAATATATTTCAGATGGAGATGTTTTAGAAAACGCTAATATACAATCAGTCCAGACAAAGATGGAGTGTCGTTCAGCCTCATCTCCAGTCTTAGACATAAACACTGGGGCAACAAAATGCCTGCCCCAACTGAAACGATCAGCGTTCCAATACACAACAAATTAGTTTCACACCAAGGGAAAGGTCATTTCTTTAATCCATGTCTTTGGGGAATGTACACAAATGTCATTCCTCCCAACCTATGTAATTAAACAGTTTAACTGGTGTAGCCATTCACTGTTTATTTTCCCATTGGGTAATGGAAGGATGTTAGCATCAGATGACAAGGAGAGAATACAGGCAGTTGCAAATGTGTTGATGATCTCTCTCTCTTTTCCTCTTTCCCTCGACTTGCTTTCCCTCTCTCTAAGGGATCCAGAAAAGGCTTGGCCCAGACCCCAGGGCAAGAAGCAACATCCTAGAGCCTTTTTGCCAGTGAGGATTGTCTGCTCCAGCTTTACTACTGGTGTGGCCACTGGATTTAGTTCTGTGACAACAGCTAACCTCACAAAGTCAGGCAGCCTCCTGCATAGGGCTGTATTCCGAGCTCAGCCTGGAGGTGAAGCACACGGTACAGTGGAGGAAGAAAGCACAGGATAGGAAGTTAGATACACCAAGGTTTCAGTCCTGGCTCTGGTACCATGTGACTTTGGACACATTTCCACATCTTTGTGAAGTTCAATTTCTGCATCTTTAAAATGGCAATAGTAGTCCTATAGGCTTGTTGTGAGGATTAAATGAGATAACATGCATGAAGCATACGTAGTACAGTCCTGGCAGGAAGTAAGAGCTCAATAAATGAGAACTCTCTTTGAACAAGGGGAAGACTCCAGTGCTTGCATTTAGGGGAAGGGAGGGAGGCTGTGATTGGGATGGGGCATGCGGAAGGACTTCTGGGGTGGCTGGCAAAGTTCTATTTTGTGTCCTGGATGGTGGTTACAAGGGTATTCATATTGTAGTAACTCACTGAGCCATACATTTGTTTTATATGATTTTCTGTATCTGAATTTTATTTTGTAATAAAAAGAATACAATAAATAAAGAAAAATAAATATTTGTTGAAGGATGAAAGGGAGAGAGAGAGAGAAAGAAAAGAAAGGAAGGAAGGAAGAGAGCAAGGAAGGAAAAGCGGAAGACAGAAAGAGAAAGGAAACCAGCATAGGGCAGACCTGGGCAGGGGGAGATGAGGGGGAAAAAATACAGCAATGGAAAAGAGTCTCACCATGCCCAGTGTCCTGAAGTCAAAGGAATGTGCAGACCCAGGCAAGCAGCTGGTATCAGAGTGGGCCAGCAGGCTGTGAGCAAACATGGCACAAGGCTGTTTGGGAGCCAACATTATGCAGAGACCCCCAGCAAAGCAGTGGGCTAAAGGCCAGGATTGCAGGGAAGCAGCAACTCGAGCTGGTGTGAAGAGATTGGGTCACAAGAATGATGCACCAGGGCACCGGGTGAGGAAAGCCCTAGCAAGGAGGTGCCCTGAGTTACTTGAGCTAGAGCGTCTTCAACTCCCCTTGAACAAGGAGAGGAAGCAGGTTCCCTCTGCTGACTCCTGCCTGCCCCCTGACTCAAGAACACAGATGACTTCCTATTTCACCCATGGAAAGGCCTCCTTTCACTCATCCTGTTCAACTTTGTCACTGCTGACTACGCCCTTCTCACTCCTCCTGCCTCTCAGGCCACTCCTTCTCAGTCTTCTTTTCATGTTCCCTTTTCTCTGCCAGCCCCTCAAATATCAGGGCTTCCCAAGGTTCAGACCTAGGCCTCTTATCTTCTCTGTTCCCTCTCCCTGGTGAGCTCATCCACGCCCACAGCTTCCATTACCATCTCCATGCCAGGGCTTGCCAACTCTCTACCTCCTGTTCTGGGCTTTTCCTTAGGCCTCAGACTCTATCTCTAACCACTTAATTTGGCCATCCCCAACTGGGTCCAGAGGCACACAGGCTTAACATGTCCTCGTGCTTTTTAGTCCCCATCTAAGGCACTCCCTGCCTTACCTGGCTGTGAACTTTTCAGCATGCTAACCACATCTTGCTCCACACTGCCGGTGCCAGCGCGGGTGAGCCCTGGAGCCTCTGCCACTGCACTCCCCGCACACCTAGAGCTCTACCTCTTCATCCCGTTACCACCCATTACCAATTCCCAAATGGTCCGCACCTTCCTCAACTCCTGTCTCTTGTCCTGATGCAGACCTCACACTCACCCTGTAGAGTTTAGGGCAGATGTTACTGTTCTGGTGCTGGTTCCTGAATTCCCTTGAGTGAGCCCTGTCTCCCGTTACATCAGGTACCTCATCAGTCCCATCCAGTTGAGGTTCTAACACCAACTAATCTGCTTGGTGTTCCTTTTCTGTTTGCCCCAGCCCTGTGACTAGGAGCTAGACATCCATCCCATAGAGAGGTGCTCTTCTTGAGGTCAGAGGCCCTGCTGAGATGGGCCACCACTACTGTCCTCCCAGAAAAGGTTACGAGGGACATTATTCCATGCCTTGACTATCTCTTAGAGCTATACATCTGGCCGTCATAGACACAGACTCTAGTCCAGGTCATCTAAAAGGAAGAGAGACAGTTGCTGCAATCGGGACATACTCTCTATAGAAACCAGCCGAAAGGATGAGCATTCAGGAAGAGTAATAGTGCTTGTATTAAGGAAGACTCTGCATCCATTACTGAGCAATGCCATGGCTTACCTGTGATGGGCAATGAGAAAACTAACAAATCCTGATCCCAGTACCTCCCCATCTGACCTATCCGGAGCTCTATGAAGAGACAGAGACTGTTTTGAATGCCCGTGAAATGCCCAGAGGACCAAACCTGTATGTAGACCCATGTGACAATAGACTCTGGTCCAAGAGGCCCAGTACAGGACACATCCCAAGGCCCCTTGCTTCCTAACTGTGCTGTACCTGCTTTATAACCTCATGCCCTGCTAACTACTTCTGACTCCAGCTGCCCCAAATAAACACCAGTCTAACCAGCTCTTCTCCCAGTCCTTTGCTAAGCAACCAGGGTCCCTACCCGGTTCTCTCTAGCATCTCAGAAAAAAGAACTCAGACTTACTTCTTTTTTTCCTTCATTGACGTTTCCATTTAGGGCTAACGGGTACCTCTAACTTGACCTGTTTAATGGATATATTTATTTCCACGTTCTCTACCATCGGTTCTGCCTCAGTAAATGGCACCCCATCCACTTACTCACACAAGCCGATCAAGGCATCATCCTTTTTTGGTAACAGCTTTATTGAGTTATAATTCATATGCCATACAATTAAACCTTTGAAAGTAAATAGTTCAGCGGTTTTTAGTATATTGACCAAGTTGTGCAATACTCACTATTATCTAGTTCCAGAACATTTTCATCAACCCAAAAATGAAATTATGTACTCATTATTAGTCACTCCTCATTGGACCCTGTTTCCATCACTTGGCAAACATTAACCTGCTTCTGTCTCTGTGGACTTGCCTATTGTGGATATTTCAGGTAAATGGAATTATTACATGTGGCCTTTTAGGTCTGACTTCTTTAACTTAGCCATAATATTTTCAAAGTTCATGTGGTAGCATGTGTCAGCCTTTTTATGGCTCAATAATATTTCATTGCACAGATGTAAATTTTGCTTATCCATTCATCTGTTGATGGGCATTTGTATTGTTTTCACCTTTTGGCAATTGTGAACACTGTTGCTATGAACAGTAGTTCACGCGTTTTTTTTGGAACACCTGTTTTCAATTCTCTTGGGTGTATAACTAGGAGAGGAACTGCTAGGTCATATGGTAATTCTCTGTTTAACTTATTGAGGAACCGCCAAGATCTTTTCCATAATGGCTGCCCCATGTTACATCCCGCCAGCAATGTACGAGGGTTCCAATTTCTCCCCATGTTCACCGACACTTGTTATTTTCCTTTTTAAAAATTATAGCCATCCTAGTGGGTGTGAAGTGACATCTTGTTGCGTTTTTTGTGTTTTTGTTTTTCAGGGAGAGATTTGCCCTGAGCTAACATCTGTTGCCAATCTTCCTTTTCCTTTGCTCTCCCCAAAGCCCCAGTGCATAGTTGTATATTCTAGTTGTAAGTCCTTCTAGTTCTTCTATGTGAGCCACCGCCACAGCATGGCTACTGACAGACAAGTGGTGTGGTTCTGTGACCAGGAAATGAACCCAAGCCGCCAAAGAGGTGAGAGCACCAACCTCTAACCACTAGGTCATCAGGGCAGCTCTCACTGTGGTTTGATTCGCGTTTTCCTAATAACTAATGGTGCTGAGCATCTTTTCATGTGCTTCCTGGCCATTTGTAGAACTTCTTTGCAGTAGACTTAACCTATTTCTTCATGAATCTTCTCCCTTGTTTTCTTTTTTTTTTAAGATTTTATTTATTTATTTATTTCCTTCTTCTCCCCAAAGCCCCCCAGTACATAGTTGTATATTCTAGTTGGGAGTGCCTCTGGTTGTGCTATGTGGGATGCTGCCTCAGCATGGCCTTATGAGCAGTGCTAGGTCCGCGCCCAGGATCTGAACTGGTTGAAACCCTGGGCTGCCAAAGCAGAGGGTGCAAACTTAACCACTCAGCCATGGGGCCGGCTCCTCTTCTCCCTTGTTTTCTGTTCTTTCTCCTATCACTCTCTTCCACTCCCTCCCCCCTGCTTCTTATTCCCCTTTTTCTTAGTCTCCTTCATGGGCTTCTTCTGTTCTGTCTGTCTACCCCTCAAATTTGATCTTCCCTAGGGTTCTTTCCCACGTGTTTTTTTGTTCTCACTCCACATGCTGTCTTTGGGTGATCTCATCTGCCCCATGGCTTCACCTCTGTCTCCAAGTTGGCAACTCCTAGATCTTCATCTTTAGCCGAGATCTCTTTCCTGGGCTTCAGGCCCATATATCCAGCTGCCTCCCTGATGGCTCCATTTGGGTGTCTCACAGCACCTCACACACTCAACGTGCCCAGACAGCACACACCCCACTCCCGCTATTCCAGACCTACTCCTCCTCCACTCAGTCGCACAGGCCCCTGGAGTATTGTTTGGCTCCTAATGCGAAATTTCTAATCAGTCCCAATAGCCTACATATTCTACTTGGTGAATGTTTCCAAATAGACCATAAGCCCAACAAAGACTTAAAACATTGAATTGTTTTCTGGCTTAGGACTCTAGGTAATAAAGGACTCAAATAGAACATTCTCATAAAATATTTTCAATTCTACTGAGTACTTGACCTGCCTGAAATCTACCTCCTAGGTCAGGTATGAGAGGTGGGAACCCTATTTCTGCATTCATTTTCACTTCTCTCCATGCCTGCTATCCCTTCCCTGGTTCATGCCCTCATTATCTCTCACCTAGACTACTACGAGGATCTCCTAATTGGTCTCCTTGCCTCTAGTCTACCCTAGTCCTGAAATCCATTATCTGCACTGACAACAGGGTAAACGTCCAGAAGCACAGCTCTGATCATTTCAAAAGCTCTTCAGTGGTTCCCCTTTGACTACACACAAAAGCTAAAATCTAAACTTGTAGGTGAGTATTGAAGATCTTTTGTGATTTGGCCCATATTGACTCTTCCAGACCCATTTCTTGTCCCTCCAGCTGTGCTAAACTACCTGCCATGCCAAGAACACACTATATTACCCTCTGACCCTTTACTCATGTTGTTATTCTGTCTGTCTAGGATAAGCCAGCTTTCCCTTCTTCCCTTCCTGCCCCACTCACCCAACAGCTGACAAACTTTTATTCCCTAAGACCCAGTGTAAATATCATCTCTTCTGTGAAGCTTTATTGAATTTTCCCAGAGTTGGTCATTCAATTCCATTGAGTTCAGCTAGCACACACTCAGCTGCTGTTACATGTCATGTGATCTTAGGCGCAAGAATACAGTAATGATAAAATATATAGGTCCTGCCCTGAAGGAACTTATACTACAGTGGGGGAGGCTATAGAAAAGAATTACAAGAGAGTGTGATAAATGCTGTGGATAGGAGTTTGTACAAAGGGCTGTGAAAACACCTAGGAGGCAGTCATTAAACCTGCCTGGCGGGGTCAGGGAAAGGTACTTTGAAGCTATGGAATGTGAGCTGCATCTCAAAAGAGATCGTGATGTAAGATAGAAGATGCAGAAGAAGGAGTGAGCTTTAGAAAGAGAATTCTGAGTTTGGCTTAGGACATGTTAAGTTTGAGGAACCTGTGGAGATCCAGAAAGAGATATTGAGCAGGCAGTTGGAAATGCTAAGCATCTGGGGCTCAGAAGAGTTGCCAGACGGTGATGTGGATTCAGGAGAGGTCAGCACTTAGTGGTAGTGGAAGCCATGGGACTGGGTGAGAGGTAAGCCTGGGAAGGAGGCTGATTGCAGAGACTGCCCCTTTACCATGAGCTGTTGCAATCTTACCTCTCACTCTCCCTTCGTGTAGCTCAATTACTAGGTTGAGCGCAACTCAAGGGCAGAGGTTGACGCTTGCTCATGTCAGCACTTCCCCATCTCCTCTAGCACCTTACTTACTGCTTGGCATAGAGTAGGTGCCCAGTACCTGTTGGTTGAATACATGAACAATAGTCACTGAGATAAGGGGTGAGTGTCAAGTCACTACAGTGGTGAGAGAGGAGGGCACGGCACTAACAAGACCAGTGGTTGTTTTCAGGGATATTATTAAGGATCTCAGAGCCTTTGGGATGGGACACAGAATAAGTTTGAGGGAAGGGGCTCAGCAGAGAGAAGAGGGCATCAAGAAACAGAAGAAGTTCCCCTCAGGCAGCCTGCCTGGTGGCGCAGTGGTCAAGTTCACACGTTCTGCTTCAGCGGCCCGGGGATCGCCGGTTCAGATCCCAGGTGTGGACACGGCACCGCTTGGCAAGCCATGCTGTGGCAGGCGTCCCACATATAAAGTAGAGGAAGATGGGCATGGATGCTAGCTCAGGGCCAGACTTCCTCAGCAAAAAAGAGGAGGATTGGCAGCAGATGTTAGCTTGGGGCTAATCTTCCTCAAAAAAAAAGAAGAAGTTCCCCTCAAAAAGCTTTGTGAAAAATTAAGGTCAACACTGTTGCTTTGTCACCAGCCTCATGTTGGAATTAGTTCTGGCACAATCAGATCAAGGCTAGAGCATAAGTATAGCATGCTCTCAAGAGTAGAGCATGTTTCTGGAAAAGCATGACAAAGTAGGATTTGGGAAATAGCATGTTCATCTCACTCCTTGCATTAGTGTGCTGCGGTCAGGTAGGTGACAGAGAGTGAGACTCAGAGGAACCAGGCCTCCAATGCTTCCATGGCAGACATTTGGCAGCTGGGTCAGGAAAAGACTAAGGAGAAAAAGTACCTTGCCCAAGATTCTCTCAACTTATGTCCAATGCACTGGAACCCTGGCTTTGACAAATGCAGGCTCTGGGAAGCAAAGAGGTGCTCTGCCAGCTGTGTGAGGGTTAATGAGGACCAAATGACTCCTCACTTGGTTTGGGGATCTCATTACTCAGTGCCTGCGTGGAATTGTAATGAGGAGAAGAAAAGACAGTGCCTTGGGTACGAGCCTATAACCCCAAGGTGATAGCTTTGTTTTCAGTTAACATTTTGCTATATTTGCTTGATATCAAATTTTATCCATTTACCCATCGCTCAACCCAGCCATCAATCCATCTTATTTTTTGGATTCATTTGAAAATAAGCTGCAGACATGAGCATACTTTACTCCTAAACACCTAGCATTCATATCATTAACTAGAGTATAAAATGTGTTTATTGTTCTTTCTTTGAAGTAAAATTTACACACAGGAAATGCACAAATCTTAAGTGAAGCCTTTGATGAGTTTTATTTTGATGGGTATACACCTGTGCATCACAAGCTCCTATCATGATGGGAAACTTGAGTTATTTCTGCTCCCCTTTGCAGACTCCTCTGCTGACTGTATTCTTAGATCATCTGATTTAGGAGCTAATATATTTTTGGTGGATGCTAAGGTGACATTTGCAAATATAGTGGCTACTAGAGTGGAAAGAGCTAGTGATCTTTATTGAGTACAATCGAATTCTAGGGGCTGGCCCAGTGGTGTAGTAGTGATATTCACGTACTCCACTTCAGCAGCCAAGGGTTTATGGGTTCGGATTCCAGGCATGGACCTGCACACCACTCATCAAGCCATGCCGTGGAGGCGTCCCACAAATAAAATAGAGGAAGATTGGCACAGATGTTAGCTCAGGGACAATCTTCCTCACCAAAAAAAAAAAAAAAAAAAAAAGACAACGACAAAAAATCACAATAGAATTCTAAATGCTAAAGAGTGCACAATTTCCTTTAGGGTAGAAGGAATGCCCAGCTGCGGGAAACCTCAGAGGCTGGGGAATGGGAGTAGAGAAAAGGGTCTGGGAGCAATCAGGCTGAAATTCAAGTATACAGAATCAAGCTTCATTCCCACTCCACTAAGTCTAGAATTGCAATAGTTTCAACTGGCTAGATGAAGGTTAACCTCTGGACTCTCTATGGAAAAAGCAGGGATGGACGAGGAAGAGAATGGCTAGACATGTGGTGAGTCCCCAGAAGGCAGGTCTCCAGCCTAGGGGCACTCAGGACTTTGTGATGTCCTTGGTACCCACTCTGCCACTAAAAATCTGGATTTTTCACAAAGTCCAAGTACTCTTCCCTCCCAGTTTCAGTGATTCAGAGGGGTCTGATGCCTTGGGCATTACAGGAGGAGTTCTGTCTTAGAGAAAACTGAAGACTGAAATCTGTTTAAGGTCAGTGCTTTATATAGCAAGCAAGGCACTCCCTTCTCTCCTCACAGGCTCATCAAGCCCCAAGCTACACATAAGATGCCTACCCCCCCGGGCCAACTATCTTTAGCAACGCCCTGCTGACAGCCGGAGCTAACCAAGTGGGTCAGATGCCACAGCCAAGGGCAGGGAAACCTCTCCTCCATCGTGGCTCCTGACCCACAAAACAAATGTCAATTGTAGGTCACACACAACTATCAAAAGTGACTTCTGTTTGCAGTGACTGCTTCTTAAGGAAGGGTAAGGTGTTGGGCTCTGTTTTCAGCTTCAAGCAACCCACACCAGATAATTAAGAAAGTGGATCATAACACTTGATTCAACAATGTGTCCTTTTTTATAAAAATGCTTCATTCCTTCCGGTGGCTATTTAAGAAAGAGCGAGGGCACATGAGAGAGTGGGAATAGGGGTACAGAAAGGAAGACAGTTGGGAGGGAAACGGAAGATAGAAGGCGATTGAAAAAGATAAAGAGGGAAGACAGAGGTTGGCAGCAGGCGGGAACTAAGAAAAAGAAAATGAAATGGCAGATAGAAAGGCAAATGGGTATAGTACAGAAAAGGGAGAAAGATACAAAAAGGGAGAGAAAATCAAGCAGAGAAAATCGGAGTATCAGCCAGGCTAACTCCTCAACTTTATTGAGGAGAAAACTGAGGCCCAGAGAGGGAAAGTGATTTGGCCAAAGTTTTGCTGCTGGTTAATGCTTGAGCTGAGGCTGGAACTCAGGTGTCCAGACTCCCAGGTCAGGAGCATGTCCATCATAGCACAGGAGGCCTACATACCGGACTTTCTGGGAGAGGCCTGACATTGTTTGTTCAGGCAAGAAGTTACAAGGTGAATCTGACTCGAGAGAGGAAAGTAGAGAGCCCCAGATCCCACCAGACCAAGTGCAGGTAACTGAGAGACACAGCATCATCAGCACCGGAAGTCTCAGGTCCACGAGGTACTGAAAAGCGATGGGGTGCCTAGAATGGGCTTGCGGGAGTCACTGGGTTGACTGGGGCAAATGGACACAGCCCTCTGAAGTTGCCCGTGGATGGATTCCCTTAGAAGAGGGAACCAATCCACAGGCTGGATATCTCTTCCCCCTCAGAGCACATTCACATGTCCACTACTAGTTCCAAGTACAGTGGTAGAAATGAGAAAACGTC